>NC_056450.1:9711416-9878916 GCF_018296145.1 Oncorhynchus tshawytscha | reverse complement strand
TATAACTCAAATAACTGTTAATTTATTCCAAATTTGTGACCAGAAGATGTATTACTGTAGATAGGCTATTGACAAAAATATTGTAAATTATTTTGGACATAGATTTCAGCCATGGTGCTTTTTAAAAAATGAATTAGATGTTCTTTCACCCTTTAAACGAAGAGAAAGCCCTGACAGAAATATACATGCTTTTTAGTCAAGAACATTTCAGGTAGGCTGTTCCCGAAGAAAGAGCTGGCCACAAAATGATTGTAATGCTGCTTTAATGACATGTAGGCTAATGTATAATAATTAACAACTCAATAAATAAATAAACAAATACCTATAATACATATTATAATAATAGTTATGTCTGATTAAACTCATGTTATTTGGTATAAACTCATAAAGGGCCTTAATGTTACTACAGCTGACACCGGAGAACAAGTCAAATAGCCTACTCCAATCGAAAGTCTCAGGTAGGCTTATATTGCCTCGTAAAATAATGGTTCAATAAATGCAGAAAATAAATATGTGCGCCTCTAAAACTAAGAATCACCGAGTCAAACATTTTACAATAAATTATTCGAGTTCACAAAACTTACCCTGCTTTCGTGGTTTTCGTGCAAAACAACATGATCCTGATTTAACCAATTAGGCTAACTAAAATTCCTCCAAACGGAGAATCAAACCAGCTGCAGGTTGGTGACACTGTCACTATTTTTAGGCCTACACACCTTGTTTTGTAACGCACGAGACAGTTCCTCTGCTAGTTGGTGTTTGGGAGAGCACGAGGTCGGGTCAGGTGTCCAAGTTGTTGGAGCGTGAGCGTTCTGAGCATCTCGAGGACGCCAAAGGGGTCACCGGGAGAAGAAGGCCCTCGCGCGTTAATTTCTAGTGTTTCATGAGCCGGTTCTGGAACCAAATCTTCACCTGCGTCTCGCTCAGCTGCAGGGCGCTCGAGATGTCCACTCTTCTGACCCGCGTCAAGTACTTGTTGAAGAGGAACTCCTTCTCGAGCTCCGTGAGCTGTTTTGTGGTGAAGTTGGTCCTTGGTACCCGGTTAGCAGTAAGATGGTGCCCATCGGTGGTTACCTCCACGTCCTCTGTCCATACTGACCCCCGTGCAACTATACTCAATCCACAGGCCATGTGCATCTTGGCTGAAAAGACAGTTAAAACACAAGTATATCATTATTATAAGGAGCATAAAAGTGTTTCGGAAACTGACCATGGAGACCCCACTGGCTGCAACATAAAGTCATCTTATCCAATGAAAGAGATGAATGAAGGTTTCAGGGGGATTAAAGTGATTACAGAATGACTTATAAAACATATATTCAATATATTCATTAAGTGAATTGGTTATGTGTATCTGTGTTGAGATCAATACACTGGATGGCAATGAGGAATAAAAAATGTGGCACTAAAGAGTCACATTTTTGTTGCAGTGCCCAAGATTCGGCTATGGTTCTGAGACATGGATAGATAAGTAGCCGTCGGGGCTTTTGCCCTAGTCACACACTGAACACTGGACTTAAACCAGACTTAAACAGCTGACTCACTAAATCCTCGAGGCTAGAGTAGGTGTGATGAAATCCCTAGTCTGGAGTGTTTCTTAATCCTGGTCCTGGAGACCTAAAGCAGAGCACAATTATTTATTTTCATCATAACATATGAATGATGACTTGATCATTTTGATCAGCTAGAATAAATTTTAAAAAATAGTGCCCCGCTTTGGGTCTCCGGGACCAGTATTTGGAAACACTGATTATAGGTGTTGTATTGTTTGTGATGGAGACACCAACCCCATCAAGGTGTCTGTCTATGGTGATTATAGGTAAGTCAATTGACTGGTACTGTATCCGTACTGTACCATGGACTCAATAAGGCCAGGTATTGGATGTAATAACTTCTATCATAATTCATAGGAAAGGTATAGGAATTGAAGAGGCTATGAAGAAAGAGGCTATGAAGAAGAGGCCTCTTAGACACGTCAGCTCATAGGAGACGTCTTGAAATCCACGTTTTAGACAAAGGAGAATGTCAAGGAGAGGTTTACCTAACCTATAACCTAAACTAAGAGCCTTTGGTGACTATGAAGAGGCCAACACAGGCCAAACAATACAGTAAGTAATTAAGCACCTGGGCTCTCAGGAATAGAACATCACATGTACATTCTGATGAATGACTTCTAAGATAATAGAACTGATGCTGGCCAGGAGGAATGAAGAATCAAACTGAAAATATTCTCCTTGGCTGGGAATATTAACGACTTGCATGCTTTAAAAATAGCCAGCCAGCAAAGCCAGGGCAAGCCGCTGAGGGAAAGTATTCCCAGCCAAGGAGAGACAGAGAGAGAGAGAGAGAGAGAGAGAGAGAGAGAGAGAGAGAGAGAGAGAGAGAGAGAGAGAGAGAGAGAGAGAGAGAAAGAGAGAGAGAGAGAGAGAGAGAGAGAGAGAGCAAGAGAGCAAGAGAGAGAGAGAGAGAGAGAGGGAGAGAGCAAGAGAGAGGGAGAGAGCAAGAGAGAGAGAGAGAGACAGAGAGAGAGAGGATCAATACACATTGCCTCAGCCATCTGGGCATCCTGCCCACAGTAATTCAGGTGCTGTCAGAGCATAATTGAAGAATGAGGCACTGGGAGTATATACACTGTACCAGCAGATCAACTTGCAGACGGGTTGTATTAAGGCCTTTATGCATGAGAGAATATAGGGATGCTTTGTTTTCGTGCCAAGACAATACACCCTACAGGAAAAAAAGTTGCTGCTGCTTTCACTAATCATACTACTGGTAAGAATGTAGCACTAATGAGATATACTCCAACCCCGAGAATCAATTCTTATGATACTACGTCTATCCTATATCTACCCAGCTGTTTGTATGATAGCTTAAATCCATCAGGCAGTAATATACAAACGCTGGCTAGAGGACATGGATACTAGTCCTGGCAAGCAACAAAAACAATCAATTTAAATCAAGACATTTTGAATGAGAAATTGTTGTAATTGTAGATGTCTCTGAGACAAGTAACAATGAAGGCATGCCATCTTTGATTAACCATATACTGCAGTGGGCTAAATCGGGGTCACACAGAAGGATTATTGGTCGTTTTAAACATGATCAATTACTTTCAATGGGCAAAGTCAAGAAACTGCAGGTATTCTACGGGAGTTTTTAGTAAGTACGATCTCATTTCTACGAAATCAGAAAGTATACGCTGAGTGCACAGTAAAGACCGATGTGTTGTTGGTGGACTGATGATATGTGACTATGATTATGGTCAAAAGGTGAACACGTAAAGGTGCTTGGCATTGAGATCAATACACAAGGCTCTCATTACTATACCGACAGATAATCAATAGGCAGAGAGCTCTAACGTTTTTGGGAGTAAACTTACCTGTGCACACTGAACCCTCAGGTCCTACTGCCTTTCCAGAGCACAGTGATGCAAATTAAAGAAAGGTACAAGTGGATAGAATAAAACTATTCTATTCTTTTCTAGAAATATCTCCATCATTTTCTGTGCCCCAATAGGTACAGAGAGGCAGGCATATGTGTGTATGCCTGTGTATAGACCCACTACACCTGGCCCAGCGTCCCCTGCCTTTTCCCCAGTACATCCTAATTTTTCCAATCTGGGTAGAATTGATGAATATGTAGGTAAAATGTCACTTACTGTATGGTTATTGTGGTTGACTGATTCAGGAATTACAAGTGCTCAGTTATACTATTCATATTTTATAGCCTATTATCTTTTGTTAAAAGTTCATTCACAATGATGTATTTATTTTTGAAGCCATTTGGTGCAATAGGCTACATGAATGCAAATAAATGCGTGTCTTGTAGTTGATCATTTTGACCGCCTTTTGCGAAATTTCAGCTATGCACAAAAACACGTGAAACTTGTTTTGGCTGTTGTACAGTAGCCTACAGTAGCCTATCTTATACTTTCGCACAGCACAGCACTGTCCTACCTACAGTAGCCGATTTGAGAATATGGCACATCTGTTGCAGACTACTTTTCAACATATGATGAGTAATGAATAACGGTTTACCAAACGTTAAATGTAGATGTAGAAACGAATTGATAACTAATGATACAGTACTCATACATCGTTTAAGACTTGCTAATGGTTTTCGTATCAAGAACAAATAAAACGTTTTTACAAATGATTTGGTCAATAAGATAGCTGTCGTCTTTCCAAATGGGAACGTGAACGACGTGTCCAAAACTTACCCGTCCGAGGTCGAGTTCTCTTCACTTTCACCCACTCAAAAGTTTTGCTCCTGTGACTTAGTTCAGGTACCTTACACTTGGGGTCCGAGTGAGAGCCACTGTCCACAACAGCAACGTGAATCTTAGGCCCATCATGAGTGTAGATTTGAAAGTGTGCATTTACACACCCGAATTCGGAGCGCGCCAGCGCCTCAGTCGCGGTGTTGTGTGTGGAAGAGGAGTATCAAAGTCCGGGAAGTCGTGCTCGTGAGCCAGGAGATAGGAGGGGAGACGAGAGTAGCGGAGGCAAGCCGCTGGCGTGGTGGAAAAGCCCTGACTCTGTGTTAAGGGAAGGGCTGCTCGAGCCTGAGCAGACCCGGAGCTGACTTACCGTGCAGTCTGTTTCAGAACTGGTTTCGAAAAAAGATGGGTAACTGTGTTGCAATTAATATTCCCTGCCAATCTCTGCTGAAGTTTTTCCTTAGTTGCCAGCGCTAACTTCAGGAGAAGTTATCTGGTCCAAGTCCCGTATCATGACCTCCCCAGGTCGGTACCCCCCTGCTACCCTCCCCATTACACGCTAACTCTTGATATGAATTCACCTACCATAATCGTTGGACCGGTCAAACGGTCGTAGAACGCATAGACAAGTAGCTGTAGCTAACACCCAACAACGCATGGATGGACCAAGACAGCGACCATGCATGGACAGTCAGATGGGCATGCCCTGGAGAAAGTCGATCTCTGATTGATGGAGATGACGTGCCCTCTTAGTCTTGGCCAATAGCTGGACATCTCTGTCATCCATACGGGACAACGCTGATTAGCCAAGCCAAGCAAGTTGTAGACTCATTTGGGGTGGCCAAATGAATGGACTCCAGTACAGCAGGCAATGCCAGTGTAGACCATTCGTG
Organism: Oncorhynchus tshawytscha; assembly: GCF_018296145.1. NCBI lineage: Eukaryota > Metazoa > Chordata > Actinopteri > Salmoniformes > Salmonidae > Oncorhynchus > Oncorhynchus tshawytscha. The sequence continues at coordinate 9,873,804 of NC_056450.1, read as the reverse complement.
GTAACTTTATTTTCTCAAACAGGACCGTTTAAATATTTACGCGTAAAATGGACACATAAAGTGGCACTTTGTGACTGGGATATGGAGGACTGGAATATGGAGGAGCAAGTAGGCCTAATTTAAGGAAAGTTCCCAGAGACGATAGACCAACGTTTCTGAAGTCTTGCATTCATCACAATGTCCGCGCTCATATTTCAAACAGGCAAAATGACGGCATATTGGCGTGTTCCTCTTTACGCGCACAGTGCTGCAGGCCTTCTCCATCTACCAACTTTGTGACTCTGTATACATCACGCCAGATTTGTTGTTATCATTTACCAAAACGATTAGGCCTATAGCTGTTATTTAATAACTGCTTTTAAGGTACAAGCCAATACCATAACAACACTTGTTTGCAGGTCCTGGATTGAAATGAAAGATTATTATTAGTACTATCATTAGTATAGGCCTGCATAATGTAAAACGCCTAAACAAACTAGTAGGAAGGTCGACTATAAGCTTAAGTGGATACAGTCTATTCATTGGCCTTAGGGTCTTACGCAACTATCCTGCGATGACGGTTTCTTCAGCAGCAGTGGCCGCGTTCAGTGCAGGGCTAAGGGTCATGTGAAAGGCACACTTAATGGGTTCAAAGGTCGTGACAGTGGCTGTTGAGCTGTTCACTGGCAGCATATATGTAATTAGTCTCCGAACAACTAGGAAAATAGCTCTGAGGACAAAACCCAAAAGTTTTGCATTTGAGAGACAGATGGACGTTCATGTTTAGGGACCCACTTATCGACAATTATATAGCCCTGCAGTTAGCTTTATGAAATGGGAAGATAAACTAATAGAACTATGAATGATCAAACTATGTCAATATTGCAAATGCAGGCTCAGCGATGTTATTTCAGATACATATTTCCATCTTCATGTATATTATATATAGAGCCGGCCTTCTTCTTGCCATTAAACTGTATTTACATTTTTAATTAGATGGCATAGGAAATGTTGACAGTGCAAATTGAACAACAACCTTTAAATTACATTTTGTTCGGCCGCTATAATTCCCAGTTACGTGCATAGGCCTATACGCTCATCCTCATTTTATTACACTTTAAGGAGAGCTAAACTTGTTTAATTGCCCACATTAAAGTTAATTATATTCAGATGAGGCTACATGTTAAGAAACAAAATAACACAACGTGAGAAAAAATGTTAGTATTAGCTCGTATATTTTTTTAAGAAGCAGAATATACAGGTAGGCGTGCAATTTTATTAGTAATTATTTGAAGGAATTACACGTGTTTAGAGATACAGGTAATTACAACGTTATTAATTCAGTAGCATGTCTGTTGAGTCCAGATATTGAGGTGGGTGAGACAAGTGGGTGGTGAATCCAAAGAACTTTGTTTTTGTTCTTCTTCAAATACATTTGTGGGTAGTATTGACTGCTATACGACTAGAGTGTAATATTACATATACCGGGACACCAACTTCACAATAGACAACATATTTTAGTTTCACAAGCGTAAATGTAATCCGTTTAAAATGGTGTAATTATTATTTGTAGTAAATATCGTGCATGTATTATCGTTATTGTTATTATTATTATTATTATATGCCTTCGTTTTATTAGGCATATCATTTTTGCTATTATTATTATTGTAATGGAGAGAAATTGCTATGAATAATGTTTTATTGTTCATAACTAACCTCTATTTGCGTCTGAATTTTTGTTTGAATTATTATCATCACCGTAACATAATTTTCCGTCAAAGACCATATCACTAACCTGATCACAATATTTATCCACACAACTACACAATAGTAATTACAAAACAATGATATATAATCAACCATTTAGGCCTCATAAAAGCATACAACATTCTATAGGCAACAGCCCAGAAACCCGGTCGCAGCTGGGGGAGGTAATGGAATTCTACAGGCAGCGATGTGCTGAATGAGTGAGTGCGATATATCCCTTCCCTCCGTGCATTTGCATGCTACACTTATCCATCTTGTTGTCATCTTGCGAGGTTACCCAGGGTTCACGCGCTAGCTTGTTTCTCTCCCCTACACTCAATAAATAAATCTCCGCAGCGTTCTGTTTACCGCCTGAATATAAATTTGTTTGCAGTCGATCGAAGACCTGTGTGGAGGTATTAGAAATTGTATTTCTCTAATGGCTTTCAGCAGAGGGAGGGGGTATGCAGTATGATAAAAAAATAAAATTAAAATAAAAAAACAACTGGCATGAGAATATTTCCTCTCCCTTTATGGAAATACACGTACTTCTTTAATTAAAAAAAGTTAATAAACCCAGTTTCCAACGAATAAAAAATCTGAAAATAAATAAATAACTATGCAACCATGCATATATTCAGTCAGTGGCATATGTTTGATTAGCATATATTTTAAATAAGTGTGTTAAACACACTCCTGGTTGTAAACATCCTGGCAACAGGAGTGATATTATCACGCTGACCTTAGGAAGTAAAACAAGTCCTCTGGACCTTGAGTTGGCTCGTCTCCCTCTCAACAGCTTGTATCCCCAAAACAGACACATTTACCAGGGCAGATGATGCTAAACAATCTGGGATAATGTTAAGAAGGGAGAAAGAACATTTCCTTCTTTTTTTTACAGCTGGAATGAAACCAACCAGCAGCCAATACCACCATCCTAAACCTCCTCTCCCTCTGCAAAATAAATGAACCAACTCACTGCATTATTTAACATCCTGCATGGATGTCAGATTTGGACTTTGCCTTCACATGCCTCATTAAAATTATGCACTCCTACAAAACCCTTCTCAGATGCTATTTGGTGATAAAGTCAAACACCACGTGTTGTTCTGGATGGGTAACCTACAATACCTTGTTGTACCCTGTACAATCAATTCCATGTTCCCTTATAACATGCATATTACATTTTCACATCCTTCCATCCTCTTGTTGATGGCCCCATTGTCTCTATAGTTGTCATTGGAGGTGAGGTAAACAACGCTATTGGTGAGGTTGTCTATCTCAGACAGCAGGGAGAAAGAATATTGATTGACTGATGCTGCTCATTTGTTTTCTGCTCCATTCTCTGATCTCTCTGATCTGTCGCCAATAGAGGAGCTGAGCTGCAGAGGCCCAGTGATCATGGTGGCCATGCCTGGATGGATGGGATTATCTCCTATGGGTTTGTATGGACCCCTCACCCTGTTGACACGGACACACACGCACACACACGCACACACGCACACGCAAATGCACACACAACACACACACACACACACACACACACACACACACACACACACACACACACACACACACACACACACACACACACACACACACACACACACACACACACACACACACACACACACACACACACACACACACTGACAGTGGTCATACACACACACACCTTGCTGACAGTGGCGGTAATGATGCTACAGGCTGAAGCGTGGTGACGGTGCTGACACTGACACGATGAGGCCCTGGTCTAACCCAGGAACACCGTCACAGACTCATTATTTGTCATCTGTCGACCCTGGGAGCGCTGGGAATTAACCGTGCGATGACAGATGACTGTCACCACCAACCGGAGGTCACAATCGGCCGTTAATGCAGTGTGGTGCTGAGCTGTAAAAGCTGGGCGACCTATACAGTGGCGGGGATCTCTGTGGGGTCCACAAGATGACAAACAGGAGCAGTAAAAGCCAGCTCGGCGATATACGTGGTGAGGCCCTCAGCAACCTGTACAGTGGGGATCACTCAGCAGTCATAACCTCAGTTGTGGACTTTACCAGGTCAAGGGACAGAGGCACGTTATAGTGAGGGAGGGATTGATTGGGGGGACAGGGGAGGGGCTCATCTAAGATGCATGTAACCACATTCCCACAGAGAGGATAATAGAGCGATACACAGCCAACAGTGCTAGCTTGGCATACTCAGACTTCCCAAGAACATATAGATACTGGTGCGCCACCAGAATATGTGTGTATGATGCTTCACAAATCCTAGGAACCCAGCGAGGCGCTCAGCAGGCAGTCTCCCAAACACCATGACAACAAAGCATCCGTCATCACCGTTCCTCGCCAGCTGCTGTGCACACTTCTCGGTTTCCTTCCGGAGTTCTTACTGGCGGGAAATGAGCAGGGTTCAACGTGAAGTGTGAGTGCGTCGTGTGTGTGTTCATCACAGCAGCACATTGCCATATGCCTCTGTCTCCAGTCTCACACCGCAACGAATGCAGGGAAATAGAATGAGAATGAGAAGACAGCACATGGCATTGAGACTTTTTTAGAGCTTAAAGCGTCTATCGTGGACATGAAATAAGGGTAAAGAATTTTTGTGACACAAAGGGCTGTGCTTTTAATTTGAGGTTTTTACCGTGGAATGCAATTGAAGCTGTATAATAAAGCCATTGGGTCTGTCCATCGTATCTCCTGTCCTCTCTGAACGATCAATGACGATCAACGTGTTGACATTTAGCCTTGATGATTGGTGTGATTACAATTTCCTTTAATCGGTCAGATTTGTTGTAGTGGCAAATATACTGTCAATGTCAGTTAGAATACGCTCTTAACCAAAGGCAATTTGTACAGCATGCGATTCCTCTAGGACTTGAACATTGCTGTAGTGCCAACTGAGCCACACAGGACCACAGCCGAGGTACAGTAAGTGACTCTCTCTCTCAGTTTGCTCTGTCCTTCCCTCGACTGCCACACTTTTATCGGTGGCCTCACCTTTTCATTGTCACCGATCACCCTTAACTGGGATGTATTTAAAACGTCATGGATCTTTAACGGCGGCATACTTTAATATGACGGTAACAGTTGTCTAGCTAACCAGGAAGTCAAATTCCGGAGATGGATGAGAAGTACCAGGTGAGTTGTCATCCGTCTACCTGAGTGATGCTCTCCCTCGCTCCGTTCCGCACCACGGCGCGGACATATAAATACAACCCATAAAGCTGACACAGGAAATTGATACTTAAAAAAAAAAATTAAAAGCTGCTGGAAAAGGTGCATGAACGGTGTGATGTACTGCTGAGGGTGGAGGGATGAAGGGAGAGAGGGAAGGGGGAGGGGGGAGAGAGAACGAAAAAGAGAGTGTAAAGGTGGATGATAAAGGTTAACGGTTGTAAATTATACTTGATTGGCTAAAGGCCACCTGTGAAGTTCAGTGTCTTGTTTATCGTCAGAGGAATAGAGTATAATGCATTTATAATACCTACTCTAAAATAAGCCAAATGAAAATATAACAACACAGACAAGAAAGGGTCAACAAGAATGATCTCACATTGAAAGTTTTATGGGCAGTCTGTCTTTGTTTATTTGACCACCAATTGTCAAAAAACATCATCTATGATCTGGTTTGGATTGCAAGTCTGCTGGGATCTGACCTCATGTTCCGGAATGTATAATGTGATGCATTCTCAACCCTGGATTCTGTTTCATATTCTGCAATGACACTGAGAGTGTTTGTAGTGGCATGGTTTAGTGTGGTGTGTCTGGTTTTTAATGTCTAAAAGCCGACTGTTTAGGATGGAGCAGAGCAGAACAAGCAGAGCTCCTCAGATGCCGGGCCAGGCCTCATTTAATGCTCTGTATTACGACCATAAATCACGTCTGCTCACACAGCACACACAAGAATGCAAAGAATCCAACACTGCTGTCTGCAATTTAGTCTCTCTCTCTCTCTCTCTCGCTCTCTCTCTCAGTCTCTCGCCAGTTGGTTTTCTCTCTCCTCTCTAATCTATTCTCTGTCTGTCTCTCTGTCTCTGTCTCTGTCTCTGTCTCTGTCTCTTTCTTTCTTTCTTTCTTTCTCTCTCTCTCTCTCTCTCTCTCTCTCTCTCTCTCTCTGATTTATATTGAGTATGCATCTTCTGTTTTGTGTCCTGATTCAATCGTTTTCATCATACTGTACCTTTGATCTTAGACAGACTGCATTGTCGAGGCCATAGGGTTCCAGGGTTTCATAAATATCTGATGATAACACTGCTGGCATTTACTGTATAATCTCTGTCTCTCTGTCTCTGTCTCTGTCTATCTCTCTGTGTCTGTCTGTCTGTCTGTCTGTCTGTCTGTCTGTCTGTCTGTCTGTCTGTCTGTCTGTCTCTCTCTCTCTCTCTCTCCGTCTCTCTCTCTCTCTCTCTGTCTGTCTGTAATAACAAGTAGAAAGCTTGGCATATAGTCCTACTGGATGCTGTAAACTAGGGTGCTGAGCCATGCAACAAACACATCCTCTGAGAATGAAGGGGCTCCAACCCTGCTTCAAATAAGCAATTGAAAAGGAGAGGGTTTAGAATGAAAGGGAGGCGGCATCAGCTCTTGTCAAGATGTCTAGTGGGTTGAGAGCCTGTGGTTGGACTGCTGGAAACACTGCCTTGTCTCCATGATTAATGTAGGGTAAACAGGAGGCAGGAGCCAGGGAAAGTGGTGCCCAGAGATTGTGTAACATGAAAACATAATATCACAGAGTTTTTATTGAATCTATTCCACAGTATGGGCTAATTTTATTACAAAACTTGTTTTCCAGAAGTAGAATGCACTCTTTAATCTCAATAAAATGCTGCTGGAGAATGAAGTCATTCTAATAAGAAATGAATAAAGATAATGATTCCACTGAGATTGATTTTCCACAAATGCATTTATTAAGCATCTCATTAATCAAGAACAGTATCAAAGACGTTTTAAAAAAAAGCTATGATCCTTAGTTTCTGCATCCAGTTTTAATTTATAGATTAATGACATATACCCATTGACTCTTGAAGAATATAACTTATAAATGCCTCATGAGCTTAGTTCAACAGTCGTACCCTATCAGAACACAAACATAAGCTTGTTTTACCCCAATGTTTGTCAACAATGTAAATGTAAACAAACACTGTATAGCCTCGAAACATGGTTAAAACGATACATTTGAAATCATGGATGGTCAGTCCTTGCATCCATAGCGCTGTCTGTGAATTTGAGAGTAGTTACATTTCTCCAGCCCCATCCCTTAGCTTTTTAGCGAAACAGGGACAGGGAGACATGTTGATATTGTTTTAACGAAGGATTCTAGGATTCTCAACACAAACACATATATAACAAAAATAGAACTTCATTCAATATGAACATATGCTTCTGTGTTTTCACACTTACACAAACTCACACGAACGAACAGCTATTTAATGATAAGAACACAAAACATGGCCTAACACATGACACCTACAGCCGAAGTCAAATTCCTTTCTCTCTGATTTACAGATATGGCCGCCACAATTATTTGACACATTAGGATCTCTTGAAAAAAACAAAACTGATCGCTAGTACGTTACGCTACTTACAGGATCATTCTGGAGGCGAAAGAAACGCACACCTGTTTCGGCGAGGTGCTGGCTTGCGGAGTTAGAACAACTTGAACAAGAAAAGGAGAGCCTCACATTCTAGGAGCTCAGGTGCAATAATTGAATAACCGACGTTTCGACAGACAAAAATCTCTTCATCAGGATCATTACGAGATCATAACGTAACACGTGATACCTATACCTTAAAGTAAAATCCCTTTCTCTCTGATTTAAATAGACGACAAGCACAAAGCCATGACACATGAAAATACAAAAATGGATTGGTAATGTGTTCTAAACATGCATTCGACATGCAAAACAGTAGCAGGATGTCTTTGAGGATTTTATTGCTAATATAAATCATGTCAATTTTGATTAAAAAAAGATAACATTTTGCCACAAGGTGTAACAGGAACAGAGGGGGCAGTAGTGGTCGCTTTTGGACTAGAAACCTATAAGGATACTGGAAACCCTATAGGTAATAAATCTGCATTCTTCAGTGAGCCACTATCAGAAAGTTGAAAGAAAGCTAGCCTCCACAATGCTGGTTTGATTGAATTGACCACCTACACACACACATATTACTGAAGGTCTAGGTGTTTAGGTTTGTGGCATAGGCCTGCTCTTACAGGTGAGTAAGTGTAGGGGGTTCTAGGTCTAAGAGGCATCCTCTACATCTGAAATATGCACTGATGTCACTGTCAACATAAGAGGATAGGTGCCCTGGGGCGAGTTTGGAGAGACCCGTGCACAAACATCCGCTGTCTACAACCGTAAGGGCCGACTGCAGACTATCAGAGTCAGTCGCAGTTCCGGTGGTGAGCTGGGGAAGGTCCATGGGAGTAACACGTAAACAGTCACTGGTGTTGGCCTTACTGTGAGAACCCGACGCCGGGGTACGATCACAATTAACGAGGAGAAGGTTTGGAGACCGAGTCCCTCTCACCAGACCAGCACTTCTGAATCCCGAGTACCCAACTCCAACAGAGGACCTTGGGCTGAGGGATGGCATGTGTGTGGTGGTAGAGAGGCACCGCGACGGTGTCTCAGTCGCTGTCCCTCTGTCCTCCTTATGATCCTTCTTGTATTTCATGCGTCGGTTCTGGAACCAGATCTTGATCTGCCGGTCTGTGAGCCTCAGGCCCGCAGCCATCTCCAGCCTGCGTGGTCGACATAGGTAGGGGCTGAAGTGAAACTCCTTCTCCAGCTCCACTAGCTGAGTACTGGTGAACGCCGTCCTCGCTCGCCTCCCTCCGTCTCGCCCTCCGTCTCTTCCTCTACTTGGGAGACCACCAGCCTCGTTACGACTGCACACTGAATCACCTGGGGAAATGACAAAAGGAACATGTGAAGGAGCAGTCAATTAAAAGTCAGCTAGCGGGCACCCAGGCGAGCTTCTGCCTAGCTGGCGTAAAAAGGGAAAAGCTTAACTGAGGGACTTAGGAATCCTAATAGGCATCTTGTAAAGTGTCCTGGGATAAATTGTTTTTTTCGGGAGTCAATTAACCTTTTACTGCAGTGGGCTAAATCAGGGTCACACAGTGTTTCTTGGTAGTCTTAACCAAATCTACTTTGGAACAAAAGTACACACCTCACACACATGGCGATGGACTTAAGAAAAGAAGACACCTGTACCATGTCAGATATAGAGTTGAAATGTATTACATTGTGACGTTGCATCCCAATATTACACTTCATATACATCACAGAAGCCTGAAATATAACAAAACTATTTGACATAGAAACCACCAGATTTCCGTTGTTTAAAAAAAAAAGTTTTTTTATTAATGATGAAATTATGATGAATATGAATAACTTTCCACTCATAATGCCAAAGAGGGCACTTTTGGTCATTGACTGCAGGAAAGGGCTACATGTGTTTCCTTCAAAGCTTCCATCTCTCCTTAATTGCATCAAATGCTTTGTGTTCATGACTAGCCCAAGAGAGACCTGTCCCGTGGGCCTAAGAGAGAAACACATCTATACCTTGCTGATAATGCACTGCAAGTGTCTGGGACATAACACCAGTTACAGCTTGTCTCAGATGATAGTGTTTTGAGAAAGTTGTTTTTCAGGGAATCGTCTTACATACGCATTAATCACATCTACACACGGCAGTAGTGTACCTGTCAACTCAATCACTTAAAGAGTGCCTTGGGACCACCACTGGAAACAACCACCGTCAGAGTGTCAGATGTGCCACAACAATCCTGTCAGTGACTATTGTATTCAGGGTTTAAAGTCCCTGTTTACACCTGGATATCTGACCTACTTAGGAGGAAATGATCGTGTGTGAAAGAATTGAGAACTAACATAAGGAGTTGTTCAAACGTATTATTCAAATTTCTTCAAATGTAACACAAACATATGTATGTGTATATACACTCATAGAAAAGGAGGGTGGGAGAACCATTTTTGGTTCCAAGTAGAACCCGTTTTGGTTACAGGTAGAACTCTTTTGGGTTTCATGTAAAACCCTCTGTGAAAAAAGGGTTCTACATGGAACTCTCTGTGAAAAAGAGTTCTACCTGGAACCAAAAAGGGTTCTACCTGGAACCAAACAGGGTTCTTCAAAGGGTTCTCCTGTGGTGACAGCTGAAGAACCCCTTTAGGTTCTAAATAGCACCCTTGTTTTCTAAAAGTGTAGGCATAGCATAATTCTGGTCAATAAAAAGAGAATTATAGACAACATCTAAACTCTATATTATGTCAATAAAGGTTAAAACAAAAATTATTGCCTAATACTTATTCTTTCTATGTTAATATGTGAGCAAGTCATAACTCACAAATGTCCCTTTGGCACCAAAATTATAAGGTGTGCAATGTTCTGATCAAATACGTTTGAAGACTAGGTAAATGCAGATATAGGCTAGGATAATATGGACAGTCATATGCACATTCATCATTATGACACTGTACTATATTCAAATATGATATTATATTGACCTAATTCGTTGGAGTCCGATGCACTCTGGTGTAGGTCATGCCGAGTTTCTCTCATCCAAGGGAAGAGATGCCTCGGTGAGAGGGAGTAAGTGGATGCACTGCACCTCTTGTCTCTGACGACTGCTTTGCCCTTGGCATGGCGGGTATCCACCGGGTCCGGGGTGCCCCATAACGGGTCAGTCGGGTACGGCGTACAGCTGATACAAGCAGAAGAGGTGACTGAACGCTGGAAGAGTGGAATCTCTCGGAATTGTGGCGCGTGGCCTCCCTCACTGTGTCCGGTGACGCATCCAGCAGGTTCGGTTGCAGTGTTGTGTTCGCCCTGTAGATGACATGGGAGAAGGGACTGGTGCTGGTCCATAGACCTAGCAGGGTGCACTTCATCAAATTCACTCTGATAAATATAACTATGGGTACGCCCTGAATGTTGGGAAGGTATGCACTTTTGCATGTTAAATATATAGCTTTTACAACGAACGTAAATGTAAAAGCTTTATGCAGAAGACTTTAAATAAGCTTTAAGACTGTATTGAATAATATTACCAGAGGGGTAAACCGTGAAGTCACGTGGGGCCGTCCTCCAATAATCGCGCGCTGGAGTTGCAAACCGTCCGAAAGGAACTTAATCGCGCTGGAGGAACCCGCTCCCATTCTTCAGGCAGCATTGCAATAAGCACGGGTTTCTTCACCTATGGATGAAAACAACTAATTAGTGTATGAAAAGTAAGAGAGGACTAGCAGTGTATGTTGGCAGTTTTAGAACGCGAGAGAGGGGAAGATGGAGGGAGAGAGAGAGCTAGAGAGAGAGAGAGAGAGAGAGAGAGAGAGTAAGAGAGTGAGTAAGAGATAGACAGAAAAAGAGGCACGCAACTGAACGCATCATTTGGAACTAAATATCTATTCGTTTTTTATTTACAGAGTACCACATGGTGGGAAGAATTCGAATGGAAATCCAGCGCAATGAAAGTTGCATCGTTTTTTAAAACTTCCCCGGTAGGTTATATCAATGCTCCTTGTTGGAAACTATCGAATAAGTAGTATGTTAGCCTACTTGGATAATATCAATGCTATCGCGAGATATACAAAAAAAATGACATTTGACTAAAATGTGTAATTTTCGTGAATGTGTTATTGTAACATGAGTGTGCTGTTTGTTGAAGTGTTATTACTATATTAAAAATGAGGACCAACCATTGTGAATGGTATTCCTCTGGATATACAAAGCTTGGCCTTAAAACTATACTTTTGTCTATTTACTTCATTCTATTTGCTTGTGAATATGCATTCAGTTCATAGTGGTTGTATGCTAATACACTGAGGGAGGGAACCATCCAAGTGAGCAGTGCACTTATCTACTTAGATTAAAGGACTTGGAATAGATTCGAATAGAGTCAATGGGAGTGGTCAAACAAAGGCTTTTGACAATCATTGCCACACACAAAGAGAATGAGAAGACCACAAAAGAATATCGAAAATAATAGTATTTTTTACCTCAAATGTCTGGCTACCTGCGATTACTAATCAATATCCACGTGGATGTGTTTTGCTCTGCCCAACAACATTCATATTACAGGGTATTTTTCGATTGATAAAACCCGTGTGTATGGACGGACAGACAAAGAGGGAGGAAAATGACTGGCTGGCTGGGTTATACGAACCCAACGCTAACACCAAAGCAATAGCCTATGGACTTCAGGAACTTGTTAGTCATTTAACTTGGAGGTGTGCTGTTGCAATAATGTTTAGGCCAATGTAAATATTACAATAAAAAATTTGACTATATAGCTAGCTATATACCCTACCCAAACGAGCATGGTCTACAGCAGAGCCATGTAGAGATTAGGGCTCTGGTGGCTTTAAAGTGTACGTGGACTAAGGATGATATTATCAGAAAATGTTGATTAGATTCTAGGCCTACAACAATATATTTTCACTAGTATTTCTACAATATAATATAACAAATCTGTTGAGGAGAATCCTCAATAGATGTCTTCCAGCAGCACCGTGATGGACGATGCACTCTGGATCGCCTAGCCGGGACGAGCCAGCATCTTCACAGCACCGCTCTGATTTAATCCCTCTTCCGTTTACCCTCCTTCTAGCCCCGCCACAAGGGTAACCTCACTCCCTGATTCATATCCTCCATTCACACGTCACACACTCACGCCAATACGTTATTTGAACATAAAGAAGGAGCATATCATGTTCTCAATATTGTAGGTTAAAACGATTAAAGGACCTTTTTTTGACGGGATCATTTAGAATAATAGAACAACAAGAATAGCACGCAGGTAGAGATAGGATTTCCGGCAACATCAAATGTTCACGGAGAGCAATGCAGTTGACCATCAAGGTTAAACAAAATACTCCACTTGAATTTCAGCTAAATCGAGTTATGGGTCATAGTCATATCCTAGTCACTTTTTCATTTTCCTCACCCATGATCAATTTCGATATATAGACTACACATACTCAGTACAGTATTAGGATTAGGATAATTATAAGGATAACATTATGATTGTTATTATTACCATCATCATATTGTGAACCTGTAACGTCAGAAATGAGAGGAAAGGAATTCAATTCCGTTTGTTTTCTTTGTTTCAAATCGTTGAACACTCGGCTGTGTTGGATATATATAGAATATAATCTGTGATATACTATCTCAGCAAGAACATAATTTAGCTCATCCGTGCGCCTACACCACGATTATCCGTGAACTCTGGTTGAACCGCCCAAGTGGCAATAAATCATTTTTCTCTTGTCTGCACAAAGCGCGCGCCAGTCCCTCTGGGTGTCAACCCCTTTTTCACGGCTTGGTGGCTGACACAAACAGCCGAGGAAACATTGAAAAAGTTTCGTAACGATTGAGGATTTTAACATACAATATATCATAATTCACAACATATAGCATTTCCACTAATGTGGGCTTTTTCGTGTTGACATGGCTACCATGTAGGCCTTAGCACTAGCAGCAAAATTCCGAACCCCTTTGTTCCAAAAACACTGTTCTCCACACTGCTCTTCTCAACAAAAAGCATCCATGCCCATAATGTATTTTCGGCGGACAGAGAAGAGGAGACAGAGAGCTCGTGGAAGGACGTTAATGGGCAGAGGATGTTGTCGGTTAAAACGGTGCATACAAATGGACCTGTCTCGGCAGAGCACGCGGGAGATTTATTGGCCCGGTGCCCTACATTGCTGTAAACAATTCAGAGTGAAATGAAAGGACCGGAGACTTTGCTGAGCACTGCACACTTCATACATGAGGAAAAGTAAAAGACACACATTGTCAATTTCCTTTCTTCCCAGAACACGTGTTAATGTCTTGACCTATATAAATAGGACATGTACATGCAATACACTTAGAAAAAACGGTTCCTTATAGAACCAAAAAGGTTATATTGCGTGCTTTATGTATGGAACCCCTAAATGTTCTATGTAGAACCATTTTATGGGGTTCTTTTATCAGAACCCTAGAGGTTCTTCTTCACTAAAACAAAATGGTACCATATGGAACCCTGCATGGTGCCATTTATGAATTATGGCTACTACCCTTAACCAACAATGTTTTGAGCTCAGAATATAATTTAATAAACAATTAATGAAAGCACAAATGTATACCAGCATAGTTTTTAGAATGCATTGTCATTATTTGCAAACATAGTTTGGCCAGGCAGGTATCTCCTTGTTTGAATGATGGCCTAAGTCAACTCTGGCTGACTTCTTTACAATAACAATACAATAAAACATCAAAAATGTGTCGTCTGCTCCTTTCTCAACCCCCCCAAGCCTCACACATACAGTTGAAGTCGGAAGTTAACATACACTTTGGTTGGAGTCATTAAAAAAATTTTTTTTTTTTTTTGCAAGGCCTACCTTCAAACTCAGTGCCTCTTTGCTTGACATCATGGGAAAATCAAAAGAAATCAGCCAAGACCTCAGAAACAAATTGTAGACCTCCACAAGTCTGGTCCATCCTTGGGAGCAATTTCCAAATGCCTGAAGGTACCACATTCATCTGCACAAACAATAGCATGCAAGTATAAACACCATGGGACCACACAGCTGTCATACCGCTGAGGAAGGAGACGCATTCTGTCTCCTAGAGATGAACGTATTATGGGGCGAAGAATGCAAATTTATCCCAGAACAACAGCAAATAACCTTGTGAAGATGCTGGAGGAAACAGGTATGAAAGTATCTATATCTACAGTAAAACGAGTCCAAATCAACATAACCTGAAAGGCCGCTCAGCAAGGAATAGCCACTGCTCCAAAACCGCCAGACAAAATCCAGACTACGGTTTGCAAATGCACTTTTTGGAGAAATTTCCTCTGGTCTCATGAAACAAAAATAGAACTGTTTGGCCATAATGACCATTGTTATGTTTGGAGGAAAAAGGGGGAGGCCTGCAAGCCGAAGAACACCCCCCCAACTGTGAAGCACGGGGGTGGCAGCATCATGTTATGGGGGTGCTTTGCTGTAGGAGGGACTGGTGCACTTCACAAAATAAATGGCATCATGAGAAGGAAAATTACGTGGATATATTGAAGCAACATCCTAAGACATCAGTCAGGAAGGTAAAGCTTGGTCGCAAATGGGTCTTCCAAATGGACAATGACCCCAAGCATATATCCAAAGTTGTGGCAAAATGGCTTAAGGACAACAAAGTCAAGGTATTGAAGCAGCCATCACAAAGCCCTGACCTCAAGCCTATAGGAAATTTGTGGGCAGAACTGAAAAAGCGTGTGTGAGCAAGGAGGCCTACAAACCTGACTCAGTTACACCAGCTCTGTCAGGAAGAATGGGCAAAAACTCACCTAACTTATTGTGGGAAGCTTGTGGAAGGCAACCTGAAATGTTTGACCCAAGTTAAGCAATTTAAAGGCAATGCTAGCACCTACTATTTGCGTGTATGAAACGTCTGACCCACTGGGAATGTGATGAAAGAAATAAAAGCTGAAAGAAATCATTCTCTCTACTATTATTCTGACATTTCACATTCTTACAATAAAATGGCGATGCTAACTGACCTAAGACAGGGAATTTTTTAAATGTCAGGAATTGTGACAAACTGAGTTTAAATGTATTTGGCTAAGGTGCATGTAAACTTCTGAGTTGATCTGTATATAATGTACATGTAGGTAGAGTTATTAAAGTGACTTATGCATAGATAATCACAGAGGGGAGCAGAGTAAAAGAGGGTGGGAGGCATAACCTGGATAGCCATTTGATTAGACGTTCAGTAGTCTTACGGCTTGGGGTAGAAGCTGCTTAGAAGCCTCTTGGACCTAGACTTGACGCTCCGGTACCGCTTGCCGTGTGGTAGCAGAGAGAACTGTCTATGACTAGGGTAGCTGGAGTCTTTGACAAGTTTTAGGGCCTTCCTCTGACACCGCCTGGTATAGAGGTCCTGGATGGCAGGAAGCTTGGCCCCAGTGATGTACTGGACTGTGCACACTACCCTCTGTAGTGCCTTGCAGTCGGATGCCGAGCAGTTGCCATACCAGGCAGTGATGCAACCAGTCTGGATGACCTCGATGGTGCAGCTGTAGAACCTTTTGAGGATCTAAGGACCTATGCCAAATTTTTTCAGTCTCCTGAGGGGATTTGTCGTTGCCTCTTCACGACTGTCCTGGTGATGTGGACACCAAAGAACTTGAAGCTCTCAACCTGCTCCACTACAGCCCTGTCGATGAGAATGGGGGCGTGCTTGGTCCTCCTTTTCCTGTTGTCCACAATCATCGCCTTAGTCTTAATCACGTTGAGGGAGAGGTTTTTGTCCTTGCACCACACGGTCAGGTCTCTGTCCTCCTCCCTATATGCTGTCTCGTCGTTATTGATGACCAGGCCTACCACTGTTGTGTCATCGGCAAACTTAATGATGGTGTTGGAGTCATGCCTGGTCGTGCAATCATGAGTGAACAGGGAGTACAGGAGGGTACTGAGCACGCACTCCTGAGGGGCCCACGTGTTGAGGATCAGCGTGGCGGATGTGTTGTTACCTACCCTTACCACCTGGGGGCGGCCCATCAGAATTTCCAGGACCCAGTTGCAGAGGGAGGTGCTTAGTGCTAGGGTCCTTAGCTTAGTGATGAACTTTGAGGGCACTATGGTGTTGAACGCTGAGCTGTCGTCAATGGTATAGCATTCTCACATAGGTGTTCCTTTTGTCCAGGTGTGAAAGGGTAGTGTGGAGTACACTAGAGATTGCATCATCTGTGAATCTGTTGGGGTGGTATGCAAATTGGAGTGGGTCTCGGGATTCTGGGATAATGGTGTTGATGTGAGCCATGACCAGCCTTTCAAAGCTCTTCATGCCTACAGACGTGAGTGTATGTATCAGTAGTCATTTAGGCAGATAACAGTGCCTTGCAAAAGTATTCATTGGCTATTTTTCCTATTTTGTTGCAATACAACCTGTCTTTTAAATTGAGTTTTATTTGGAGTTCATGTATTGGACAAACACAAAATAGTCCAAATTGGTAAAGTGAAATTTAAAAAAATTCAAAACGGAATTGTGGTGCGTGCATATGTATTCACCTCCTTTGCTATTGAAGCCCCTAAATAAGATCTGGTGCAACCAATCACCTTCATAAGTCTCATAATTAGTTAAGTAAAGTCCACCTGTGTGCAATCTAAGTGTCACATGATCTCAGTATATATATACCTGCTCTAAAGGGCCCCAGAGTCTGCAACACCATTATGCAAGGGGCAACAACAAGCAAGCGACACCATGAAGACCAAGGAGCTCTCCAAACAGGCCGGAGAAAATATCCAAAACTTTAAACATCCCATGGAGCACCATTAAATCCATTATTAAAAAATGGAAAGAATCTGGCACCACAACAAACCTGCCAAGAGAAGGCCTCCCACCAAAACTCAGGCAAGGAGGGCATTAATCAGAGAGGCAGAATTGAAGCAATGATGGATGGCGCTAAATACAGGGAAATCCACGAGGGGAACCTGTTTCAGTCTCCCAGAGATTTGAGACTGGGAAGGAGGTTCACCTTCCAGCAGGACAATGACTCTAAGCATACTGCTAAAGCAACACTTGAGTGGTTTAAGGGGAAACACAATGTCTTGGAATGGCCTAGTCAAAGCCCAGACCTCAATCAAATTGAGAATCTGTGGTATGACTTAAAGATTGCTGAACACCAGCAGAACCCATCCAACTTGAAGGAGCTGGAGCAGTTTTGCCTTGAAGAATGGGAAAAAAATCCCAGTGGCTAGATGTGCCAAGCTTATAGAGACATACCCCAAGAGACTTGCAGCTGTAATTGCTAAGAAAGATAGCTCTACAAAGTATTGACTTTGGTGGGGTAAATAGTTATGCACGCTCAAGTTTTCTGTTTTTTTTTGTCTTATTTCTTGTTTGTTTCACAATTAAAAACATTTTGCATCTTCAAAGTGTGAGTGTGTAAATGAAATGATACAAACCCCCCAAAAATCTATTTTAATTCCAGGTTGTAAGGCAACAAAATAGGAAAAATGCCAAGGGGGGTGAATACTTTCGTAAGCCACTGTACCTTAGTGTTATTGGGCACAGGGACTATGGTGGTCTGCTTGAGACATGTTTGTATTATAGACTCAGACATGGAGAGGTTGAAAATGTCGGTGAAGACACCCCTCTGTACACGTCCTGCTAATCTGTCTGGCCCATCGGCCTTGTGAATGTTGACCTGTTTAAAGGTCTTACTCACATCGGCTGCGGAGAGTGTGATCACACAGTCGTCCGGAACAGCTGATGCTCTCATGCATGTTTCAGTGTTTCTTGACTCGAAGCGAGCATAGAAGTAATTTAGCTTGTCTGGTAGGCTCATGTCACTGGGAAGCTCTTGGCTGCGCTGCCCTTTGTAGTCTGTATTAGTTTGCAAGCCCTGCCACATCCGACAAGCGTCAGAGCCAGTGTAGTACGATTCAATCTTAGTCCTGTATTGACACTTTGCCTGTTTGATGGTTCGTCGGAGGGAATAGCGGGATTTCTTATAAGCTTCCGGGTTAGAGTCCCGCTCCTTGAAAGCGGCAGCTCTACCCTTTAGCTCAGCGCGGATGTTGCCTGTAATCCATGGCTTCTGGTTGGGGGTATGTCACTGTGGGGACGATGTCATCAATGCACATATTGATGAAGCCAGTGACTGATGTGCTGTACTCCTCAATGCCATTTGAAGAATCCCGGAACATATTCCAGTCGGTGCTAGCAAAACAGTCCTGTAGTTTAGCATCGGCTTCATCTGACCACTTTTTTATTGACGAGCCACTGGTGCTTCCTCCTTTCAATTTTGCTTGTAATGCAGGATTCAGGAGGATAGAATTATGGTCCGATTTGTCAAATGGAGGGCGAGGGAGAGCTTGAAGAATTATAAAAATAATAATGTGCAAAGATCTTATAGACTTACCCAGAAAGACCTACAGCTGTAATTCCTGCCAAAGGTGATTCTAACATGCATTGACTCAGGGGTGTGAATACTTATGTAAATGAATACATGTTTTTGTTTTTTTTACGTTTTCACTTTCTCATTATGGGGTATTGTTTGTAGAGTGGGGAGGAAAAAATACATTGAATAAATGTTTTATTCAGTGTGTAACACAACAAAATGTAGAATAACTCAAGGGGTTTGAATACTTTCTGAAGGCACTGTAGAACCTTTTACCGTAAGGCACTGTAGAACCTTTTTTTGTAAAAGGTTCTTTTATCTTGTCCAAAGTACCAAAAGGTTCCCCAAATTAGGCTTTTTCTAAGACTGTAGGCTGAACCATAGCTATTGGCTTCAACTCCTAAAAATAATAACCCATTAAAACGACAGATTAAAAGTGAAACTAGCTATTTTGTCTTTCTTGGCCAACATATATCCTTAGTTTCTGGACATACATTTCCATGAACATTTGAGTAAATTAACATGTTGGTTTGTGTCCAATATAGACATAAAACACTACTTTTCAGTTGTATCTCCCTCTCTAGGGCCTATACCATAAACTGAACAACCAGTTCTTTCAGAAGAGTGCTTCTGGGAGTGAAATATTGTTACAATAACCCCATGCACTTGGATATCGGCCATGGCCAAAGGACCTCCAATCTCTAGAACGGATGGAAGTTCTATATTACGTAGTATTTTTGGATTGATTCTCTGCCAATACGTTCCAACAGTAGGCTAATATAACTTCTAAAACTGTTATGTTCTATTTCTCAAAACACATGATACCTACATAGTATACTGCAGTGAACTGTTACCAGTTTGCATCTGAGCATCACAATCTCATTATTCCCTACAGTGTCCAGGTGGGGCAATATACTGTGCATCAATAATGACTACATTTGTTATGGAATAATTTCATGATTCCTGTATCTGCTACAATGCAATTGGACCCATCGAGTTCTGCAATAATGCCATAGTTTTGATACTACAGAAATACATTTTCGCCTACACTCAGCAAATGCAACCTTGTAGTCCAACCAGGCAGATTGTTCAAGATTGACTTGTCCCGAAGACGTCGGTAAATGCCTTCTAAACCGGCCACTAGGGGCAACACGGAGCGCTATTACCATAGGCTTGGTGTTATGGACAGGCGTGGCGGATGGGCACAATCCCATGACTTCGGATCAGATGGTCGTGTGTCCAATCCCAGTGGTAGACAATGATTTTATTTTAGATTTGTTTTAACCCTATATCAAACCTTAACCCTTAACTGAACCATTCGGAATGAATGCCTGAATTGAATTTAACCCAATCCAAAGCCTCAACCTCTCACCTGATTTAATGGACCTGCATAGACTTGGAGAGCTGACAAGAACAGATGGCTGCTGAGAATTATACAATAACTTGGAAATGTATGTTACTTGTCCAGAGAAATACATTTAATCAAATTCATATTAAACATCTGTTGGGTATACTAGTGAAGACAAGAAGTTATGAGTAGCTCACTTGCTATTGCAACTAATCACTCTCCCTTTATCGTTTAGGCAGCAGTCCAGTGCATTCAGTCCATATCTGACATTGATCCATGTCTCATATAGACCAATACTTGGACACTTGTCTACCAGGGACTGAAACTTAGGTAAAATGCTATATTACGTTACACTAATATCTATAAATGCTTTATAAGTAACTGCAGTAGGCCTCATTACAACTGTTAAATGTAGCATATGTTATGATGTTTATAAAGGAAAAACCATAATTGTATTGACAACTTTTAAGTCCCTATATTTTTTAAATATTGAGCCTTGGATGGCAACTTTTCTACTTGTAAATAATTAATTAATAATAGATTTGAGAATCAATTCACCACACACACACACACACACACACACACACACACACACACACACACACACACACACACAGATGCCCATAAGCACACAGGCCAGACATGGTGCATCTGCCCCTCTGGGGGTGAACGGACAGACTAGATTTACGGATTTATGACACACCCCTCCTTAATTAAGTCTGGTCAATGTGAGAGTGGGCAGCCTTATTTCCCTTATCCCTGGAACATGAGATTTGACCCCTGTTTCAACTCAGCGCCTTCATGCAGCTGCCATGACTGCTGTATAAACAGACTACCAGTGGTGGAAAAAGTACTGCGTTTTCATACTTGAGTAAAAGTAAAGAAACCTTAATAGAAAATGACTCAAGTAGAAGTGAAAGTCACACAGTAAAATACTACTTGAGTAAAAGTCTAAAAGTATTTGGTTTTAAATATACTTAAGTATCAAAAAGTAAATGTAGTTGCTAAAATATACTTAAGTATAAAAAGTAAAAGTAAAAGTAGGAATAAGTAGAAAATGCATTATATTAAGCAAACCAGATGCACAATTTTCACACTCCAACACTAAGACAACATTTAAAAACAAAGCATTTGTTATTAGTGAGTCCTCCAGATCAGAGGCAGTAGGGATGACCAGGGATGTTCTCTTGATAAGTGTGCGAATTGGACCATTTTCTGGCCTGCTAAGCATTCAAAATGTAAAGAGTACTTGTGGGTGTCAGGGAGAATATATGGCGTAAAAAGAACATTATTTTCTTTCGGCATGTAGTGACGTGAAAGTAAAAGTTGTCAAAAAATAGTAAAGTACAGATACTAAAAAAAAATACTTAAGTAGTACTTTAAAGTATTTTTTACTTAAATACTTTACGCCTCTGCATACTACACCATCCCCATCACAATAGTCTGGAGTCAGACCTTTCGTTAAAAAATTAATTGGTTGAAGAAGACACTCATCTTGAACAAGGGAGAGATGTTTTTATAGCCATAGTAATTTACTAATATAAATCTACAAATATTACCACAAAGATCATCATAACAGTTTTTTGGGGTGGGGAATTCGAATATATGATTTCCACTTCTTTTAACCAGTTTATTTTCGTGGTTCCGTCCGCCAAGAGAGTGTGAGAGAGAAAGATGCCTTGCCAGAGGCCTGCCATAAATCAATGTTGCAAAGTGGAATGTTCGCCTGCATTCCCCGGAATCATATGGAGAGAAACATTCTCAATATTCTCTAAAGACTTTGAAGAGACAAGATTCACAATGGCTTAGCTTTTGCAGGAATGTTATCAAATAATTAGGCCTACACTCCAAAAATATAGGCGACATTTGTACAAAATGCAGCATATTCTTTAGTTACTTTTTGGGAATTCATCACACCAATTGAAATACACGAAGCTAAACAATTAAACAAATACAAAATAATTATGAAAAGACAGGTCTTAGCCTGTAGCTACAAATAAAACATTACATCTGAACTAGTGCGTAATTGCTTTACATTTAAACCCATAGTGTATAATCTACTTTCAGATGTATTTATATTACCAGTATCTGGCTATATAATCTACTTTCAAACTAGCATTCTTCGTAATGACATAAACATGTAGATTGGATTGAAAGCTGCAACTCGTAAGTAAGCTTTCAAATCAAGTTGAAAATACATTAGGTTGCGGCTAAGGTCTGTGAATGGACAACTTCGATTGTTTAAGTCACAAGAAAATAACTTGAAAAAGTTCATTTCCTCCATAATTTCTGTGCTGTATCAATAATATTTTCTTTCAATGACCGTGTACTGTACGTGTTGTCGTCCTCGGCCTATTGGAGCACCCTATGGGCTATGTCCGATTAATGAAAATTACAATCAGATATAACGGGGTTTTTTTGTGTTGCTGCTTGTGTTTACTCAAATAATATTGAACAACGTGAAAATAAACGTATTGTCACACATAACCTCTGTGCAACCCCTACTCTCAAATATCTCCAGGGCACAAAATGTCAGGTGAGGTGGCTTTATGGAGATGCTGATAAATGGTACAATTACTGTTCTATAGCACGTGAAAGCTGTTCATCGCTTACAGAACTGTTGTGTGTAAGCGTCCTGTTTGCTACAACATATTTGTGCCATGGACCACAGTAACTGCATAGGTTTGATATATGTTTTAGGGGCAAATCAAGGCATAGGCCTATATCTAAAATCGTGAATTACATGTTATGATCACAAGTCATTTTAAAACGGTTTCAATGTCGAATAATTCTAAGAGGTCCGACTGAACGTCAATGATCTAAATATAGTTACAAATGGTGTAATTACAAGTGACCACTCTCGTTCATATGTACACATCTACACCTAACCCATATAACATCTAACCAGCACAGGTTGAAGAATCTCTACTGAGTGTGATGCATGCTGCCGTGGTGTGGTTTAATTCATGTATTCGTATA
Organism: Oncorhynchus tshawytscha; assembly: GCF_018296145.1. NCBI lineage: Eukaryota > Metazoa > Chordata > Actinopteri > Salmoniformes > Salmonidae > Oncorhynchus > Oncorhynchus tshawytscha. The sequence continues at coordinate 9,850,838 of NC_056450.1, read as the reverse complement.
GGCCCCACTTCGACGACAGATCGTAACAGACCAGTACATAGTAAATCAGTGAACTGCAAAGAGAGGTACACGAGGTGCAAAAGCTTCTCATAAAATACACCATGTGGCTGTATAACTTCACACACCTGCACAGTGCACTGCGAGACCATTCACTTCAGACCGTCGTCCATCGTATATATTGGGGGAATCAGTCCTGTCCTGGTGGAGCATCCTATCATTGTCTCCATGAATGCCCACAAGTTGAAGACGTGCATTTCTTGTATAATATTGTCATTATTTGAGCTTTATCAAGGTAGGTGTTAAAATGTAGATGAAATATTATAGGCTCAAATTAGGCTAGATGCCTGGACTGATCTCTTGCAGAATCAGTTTTGTAAATCAATGCTTTCGTTCGTGGTTGTTCGTAGCCTCAAACTGTTAACACATAATTAATTTTGTGATTAACTGACTTAAGAACTTAAGAACGTTTATTGAATCAAATACATGACTTGGATTGAAATACATTAAATTGTTAATTTCGGCCTACAACGCAAGAGCAAATGTCCACATAAACGTAGCCTATATATTTGTCTATATAATATTCATTCCAAAAGTAACGTTCAATAATGATATTGAAGCTGTTATGCACCAAGATGGATGCATTTTCACAAATATACAACGTTTTCCCATGCAGAATCCTATAAATTGTAATAATGCATTCGACATGAGCAGGCCTAACACACACATGCATACGGATCAGAAGCTCCAAAGTCACCACTTGGAAGTCCCTCAAATGTGTAAGATGTCCAAGGGGGCTAGGTCCTACACAATGGAAGAGAAGTGGCCGACAGTTCACCGCACTATCGGGTCACCACTGAGAGCAACAAAAGAGTAACACATTCAGAAGTGCCCTTCCACCGGCCCCTCAATGGGCCCCGAGCAGAAAAACCCACAAAGGCCAGCGCACTGACGAAGCCACGTAAGGACGGGGTACCACCTACGAGGGCACACACAGAAGGTACACGTATAGAGAGCCAGTCAGGTCACAGGGGTTGCAAAGGTCGGCCATCCCGGCTGAAACGGACCTAATGGGACAGAAAATGTGCCCTCCGACTGAACTCGGCCTTCTCGCGGTTCGTCCCCAACTTCAATAAAGTACCTTTTCAGCCTCGCGACATGGAGGCGACAGGTTTTAGAAAGAGATTGGAGGGATGCTGAGACTGTGGAGTAGCTACACATTCTCTCAACTGTCAAGGGCCCGGTTTCCCAAAGCATTTTAAGGCTAAGTTCATAATTATCCTTAAAATGCTTTTGGGAAAACGGGCCCTGCCAGCTACATAAAGGCTCCTGGAATTCGGCAAGGTGTTAAGTTTCATTTTTGTCCCTGGTAGTTTTATTTGTAAAGTTGCTAGTTAGTGAGTTGGGTTTATTTCTTTGTGAGGGAGGCTGTTGCCAAATTAATATATTCAGTCCCAAATAATTTTACTCTGTGGCGTTAAGATTGATGGTTCAGAATAGACTACATCTCCCCTTTGTGATCGTCTGCCCCCCCATCTAGCAAGCCGTTTTATAATTTCTATTCAAGTCACACATTTTAATAATCTATCAAATGCTTGCGCTCTTTTCAAACGTGGCATGTTTTACACCACATTTTGAGCAGGATAAGAAAAAGTTATTCCACAAATGAAATAATGTTTTGGAAAACTGTTAACTGAACGGTCTTTTTCATCATGCAAGACATGGTTACAGGAGAGAAATTGCACAATATGAGTAGCCTATGTATTATTAGAGTTGCATGGTGACAATAAATCCACAACACTGCCATATAGTCCTATGGAAAATCCCGCCACGATACTTTTGCAGTGTCGGCTACTTACCAAGCGCAGAGGTGACGATGACGTTGCTCGAGCGCCACTTTTTAAAAGCATACTCTTCACTTTGACCGGGGAGGTCTCAGGGCCCAACAGACATAGGCTATTTTTATAATGACAATCTCAGAAAACTAACATTCCATTTTATATCTGTAGAAATGATTGCATATTGAGAAGGCCTGTGTGCATGCATATAAAAAACTATTATCAAATTATTGTTTGTTTTTTACAAGATATTCTATGAAAATCTGAGGCAATGCTCGTGGATATGATACTAGTACGATATTGTGTAAACTATAGTATACTTTATTGTCCACGATAAGGCGCCCATAGACTTCAAGTTATTGACTTTATTAGAAGACAAGAAGAACAACCTGTAATTGGGGCAAAGGGGGAATTAATAGCAACCCATACCATCAACACAAATGATTATTTGGTCATATTTTGACAATATGATACTGATTTGCAGAGTTATATGCAGCAATAGGTTCAGTAATGAGCAGGAAACAGGGCTCCAGAAAGTCAGGCACTGGCCTATTCTACAGAGGGAGTCTGGTTGAGGGCCTGGTTGAATGGCTTGCCATGTTAATTGAATGTCCTTGAGACTAATGAGCTAGCATGTAGGGTAGGACGCATGCAGCCAGGCTATAACCCTTTATTTGGAATAGAATCATTGATTATGATTGGATTAGGGATTAGGTCTATTGTGGAGTATTAGAAATTAAGGGGGAATATGAATGGTGAATCTGATACACATGCCAACCTCGAGAACGTTGCAAACGGACAACTTTGCCAAACAAATGTTAAATGCTTTGTTAGGCTGAACTATAAAGGAAATACAGTACTTGGTCAATTGTGACTTTCATAACATTTTGAAATAACGTTCACCAAATCATAGGATGAGCTTCTGTTATCAAAAGAAATTACACTTGACCTCGATTGGTCATGAATAAAATCCATCCAAACATGAAAAAAAACTAGTAGACATTCACTGTTTTATTGACCAATATGATTATCACAAATACACTAAACTCTGTTTATTGCATTTTACAATAACCTGCTAAACACAACGTAAACACCACAAACTAAATTGTAATTCAAAATCCTGTTTTTGAAACACGCGAAGTAATTCACCTTGCAATATCGATGTTCACATCGCGATGTTCCAGCATTTTTACCAAAAATAACTATGATAATAATGATATTCTTCCAGTGTTCCCCTTAAAATAAATAAATTGTGCATTTCACCTTGGGCAGCAGGGCAAACGAATGGCCCACCATAACATTTAGATCAAATGTAGGCCTACATTTTTTTTCCTTCATTCAAAACATTTTCTCATAAAAACATCATTTTGATTCAGCATGAAATAACTTAAACCCTGTGTCGCGTAAAAAGAATCCATCGGTATTCGCATAAATCCATGCTATATAACATGCATTTTATATAACTTTGGACTTAAATGAAACCACACAAATAGCTACGAAAACAAAATATATTCTATATGACTGATTCTTTTATTCTATAAATAATCAGTCATTTCTCTATCTCCCTTCTTGAAGTGTTTTTGTGTTTTGTTTTGTTCGCCTTATAACGTTGTAATATCCTCGCCATCCTCTCCTCCGGAAAGTTCATTTGGAATAATGGCACCAGTGGCCGAGGAAGTGGCGACAGCGCCGGTTGATGAGGTTGTGTTGGACCCGGAGGATACGCCCGTGGTGGAGGATCTCACTTTGGTGTTAGGAAGCCTATGGTCTTTTTTCCACTTCATCCTGCGGTTCTGAAACCAAATTTTGATTTGTCGTTCGGAGAGAACCAATGTATGAGCTATCTCAATGCGCCTCCGCCGAGTTAAATAGCGGTTATAGTGGAACTCCTTCTCCAATTCTAAGACCTGCTGTCGAGTGTAGGCTGTCCTAGACCGCTTGGAATCCGCTCCATTGTAATTCGGGTTCGCTGGAAAAGGGGAGAAGTAAATAGAAAGAAAGAAAGAAAAGCAGGGAAGGAGGGAGTAAACAAGAGTGTCCTCAACTGGGATATATGATGGGAATGGGCAGAATAAATGGCTAGATATGGTAGTTCTGGTGTGAGAAAGAATCTAAATGGGAAGTTAAGAACTTGTCTATCTCTCTGTAATTAGGAGACACTCACATCCAAGTATGCGCTAAATTATTAATGCAAGATTACAAAGCGCAGTCTTTTTTCTTTCGTTTAATCTCTCCCCTCTTCTCTCCATCGCGCACATAGGCTACATAACAGCAGAAGCCACATGGTGATACGGCTGCCAAGAGTATACCTCGGCTATAAAATTTATGGTGGGTGTAATTACCGACGCGGAGTCGTAAATCCGCCTCAATTGTGCCATTTCAAAAGCTTCTCCCCTATCGTAGCAGGGGCTGGGAAGGAGATGGGAGTTAGAGGCACCGATAAAGGGAAGGAAAGGAGGAGAGAGGAGGAGAGAGTGGAGAGAGAGAGAGAAAAGACAAACACAGAGACAAGTTGCCTACCAGTGCTGATGTGAATTTTCTTCATCCATGGGTATACCACGGGCTGCTTGGAGGAGGCTGAGCTGTTTGGATGCTCCGGTGTAGCTTGGTTGCAGGCGGAGGATGCAGCCGGTGGGGTGGTGGGGGACATGGGTAGCTGTGGGGTCTCACATGAGGCTGGCTGCCCTTTCCCTGCAAGCAGGTGCGCAGTATGGGGTAGTCCATGTCCACTTTGCGTGTCAGGTTCAGGGATGCTTGCACAGTTATATTGGCGCTCTTGGTAGCTCGCCCGCGGAGGGTATAACTCCTGATGGTGATGCTGGTAACCAGAGCCAGGGTCCCTTGCGCGGCTGTAATATTCGGGGCTGTGGTCGGGGATGTAGCTGTTTTGTGAATATTCCTCGCATGGAGGAAATTTCGGATCAATGTAGGTAGAGTCCATCAAATACGAGCTCATGATCATTAATTTCTGGAGTGGAAAATAATTTTTCTAGCTTTGTCGTTTTTCTGCTCCATAAAGCCCTCCTACTTGCGAGCAGCCCTGTAAAGTTACTTTTACCACGTGACCCCACGGCCCAATAGCAGAGTGAGAGGTAGTCCCCGGATAAGGAACCAAAGGTTTTCGAACGTACCTTCGGTCGCCATTGTGGGCATCATCTCTCTCTCTCTCTCTCTCTCTCTCTCTCTCTCTCTCTCTCTCTCTTTCTCTCGCTGTCTCTCTCTCTCACGCCATTTGTGTCACCAATGCAAATGATCAAAACAAACACCTCTTATGTGAAGTGTACCCTGTCATTACAGTTCTATTATTATTATTGTGATCATCAGTATCACTATTATCCAGAAATAGAAATGGAGGTAGAGTGATATATGTGAATGGACAATCGCACGCAAAATCTCAATAACAATTGGGTTGCTTACTGCAAGTAAAACAGCGGCAGGATTACCTCATTCACAAAAATAAAGGCAACCCTATCTAAAAATATCCGGCTGCTGCCTTCAGACAGTCCATGAACGTTCGCGTAAATCGTACATGTTATGCAGACGTTCCAGTTCCAACTAAGCGAGAGTTTTTGAAATTAGAATTGGGCCTAAATCAGGGGAAAGAGGACACCAGAGGTACACCAAATTAGTATACCAGTATACACGAGCTTTTTAGGTAAAAACAACATCACGAAGTATACTGAAGTACAAGTACACATGTAATACTTTGCATTTTGAATTACTTTCAAACAAGGTCAAACACATTTCACTGCTTTAAAATAGTATTACGTAGATGCTAATGATAATGAAATTATCACTGACATTATGGTTGAATTATTGCAGTATGAATTTATACCTTTCTCCGTCGCGTTCTCTTTCTCTCTCTGGATATGTACAGGTCCATACATTTGAATAAGGCACTACATAGGTATGACATGGTGATCCAACTAGTAAACAAATCAGTGTTACGTTACTCTGAAATGAGTCTCAGGGAGGTGTTTTGTCCATCGTGGCTTCATCTTCTTCAACACAAGTGGCTGTCTAAGTGCACGTGTATAGGTTATTCATTTGACATCAGCCCTAGCATGCGGAGCAAATAGCATCATCCATTACAACCCCCATACAATGTTGTGTTCAGAAAAGTAAATCATTGCAGATAAAACTGTCCATTTTGAGTGGTATCACTTGCCACAGATGCGTTACAGGCGCAATTATACTGTAATTAACTGTTGGCCAAATGTATTCGTGTTTTGTATTCCATCCTTTAAATTATGCACGAGACCACATTATCACAGGACAGTAGGCCTACACATAATCAGTCTGTGAACTTTATGGCTCAATAGACTAATAATAAAAACGAATAATAATAATAATTTAAAATACATCTAGAATAAATTCTAGCCTACTACGACAGGGATGGATTATAAGAACATGAGAAGGATCAGAACACGAGGTCAATCACCTGCTTGCTAATCAGCGTCTAAATTCGAGGTAGTGGTCTTCTTTTAGTCATTTGTCAACATGATCTGGTGAAAATAACATAGCAGGGCAGATGTTTATGGTTTGTTTATGTGTAGAGCGCGCCCGCCATTTTTATTACTTTCGGCAGCGATGTTTGAGGCGTTTTATGGGGCTATAGAACGCCGTAGGCCTAAATCAGTCCGCTTTAAACGATCGCTGGTTGCTTACATGTTTTACTAGTATAGGCAGACTTGTAGTAGTATACCTTTGCTTCCAGATAGCCTACTGTACAAATATATGCCTTTGAACGTCATTACAATGCCTGGGCCTGGGCTTCTTCTAGACAATCTTAGATTGTTTGTAAGTTAGACACATATTTTGCACAGACTTCTTCTGAGATTTATGGCTATTCGTGCCCTATTATTCATGCTAACACGTGACACAACGCAGCTATAACCTACTGAATAGAAGCGACAGTTGAAGCAGACGATTATCTTGACAGACGTGGGATTTCAGTAGCCCATGTATTCCTGTAGAGACGTACTTGCGATTGTAATATATTAACACAAATTCGGTTCTACAGGGTACATATAGACAACTAATGAGTATTTTCCATTGTAGCATGAAAAGAAAATATCGAACTGCCAGAATTCTGTTAGGTGAAAATCTGTCAATAAAATATCTGCAGTAGCTATTTTCTCTCTCTCTCTCTCTCTCTCTCTCTCTCTCTCTCTCTCTCTCTCTCTCTCTCTCTCTCCTCTCTCTCCCTCTCACACACACACACACACACACACGAAAAGAGTAGCCTGCCTTTGAGGTTAGTCGCTCCTCTGAACTATGAATATTCAGCCACAAACACGGTGCACGGTGGGTAGCCTGCAAAGCGCCGGCGTGACAGCACAGATGAAAAATAAGTTTCTATTGTCCCCAACGATTTCTTGTGCTCGCCTGCCTCGCTATTACCATACTGACCGCTCGGTAACCTCTCTGGCTGCCATCCTAGAAGTTAATGAGAAGACGGAGATGAAAAATGTATCGTGCATGGTGTGAGTGTGACCTGTTTCAAGAATCTAATAGTCTACTGAAATGGTGAATAGGTATATTCAACCGAATAGCCTTGAAAACGCCAATTTAATCTTCACGTTTTTATTGATGCACAATTAAAAGATGAACATGTTCAGATGACTTGTGAACAAGATCATGTTATAGATATAATATAATATCATACATTGAATGGAATGGAATAGAATCGGTAACCATTTAGGATAGACAAGAGAAGAAGAAAACATACACACTTTCTTGCTCATCTAACATTAGCATCTGCAAATCTCGGCATATGATTAAGCAACAAGGCCCGAGGGGGTGTGGTATATGGTCAAATCATTATAATGTACGACGCAACGCAGAGTGCTTTGACACATATCACAAACCCCCGAAGAGCCTTATTGCTATTATAAACTGCTTACCAACACAATTAGACCAGTAAAAATACATGTTTTGCCATACCCATGGTATACGGTCTGATATACCAGCTTTCAGCCAATCAGCATTTAGGGTTCGACCCACTCAGTTCATAATTAGAGTTTTCGCACTACCCCTACCACCCGCCCCCGCCTTCACAGGCCCGTGCACGCCCCCAGGTCTCATCTCACCCCAGCTCCAGTGTTGTGGACGCTTTTTAATATTCGTTAGACAGCCTGACCTGCGTTTCACCCCTCACGTTTGACTTCCAATAGTTCACTGCCAAGGATTATTGATGGGCGAAAAGCAATGAATTCTTTCTCCCCACAAATGGATTTCAGATCTCTCCCCTAGTTCAATAACTAGTTATAATGTAGAACTACAGAAAAATGAGGCCCTTAGGCAAACTCATTTGATGTTTCATTTGTTAATGGGAAAAATGGTGAACCTTTCTTTTCCGTCACATGAACACCTTGCAGAGAACATCTCTTTCACAAACATAGGCTGCACACTGTAACAGAAAACTGTAAATGATACTGTAATTGTGGCTATTATCAACAGTAATATATTCTGAAACGTTTTACTGCAGCATACTGTCAATTATGGTGCATTGTGGAAAATGTTGTAGTTGGGGAAAGAATTGCTGTATTTCGAATGGCACTCAGTATGCCATACCGTATCTTTGGAGCACTAAAAACCCTTTGACCACTAGTGTGGTTGCATGGTAATGTAGTTTCTGTCTCATTTACATATTTTGAGGCGTGCATTGTAAGAGGCCATATTTGTTGCACCCATGAGTGAGAATGCGGTACCAATTGAACTCCAATGTGGTTATAGGGCCCCAGAGGCAGTCAGTCTTAAACCTCAAATGGTTGAGCATTTTGCCATGTCATTTTGATCTGTTTTTCCATGCAGTTGCTGCCAGTTTAGAAACCGTTGTTAAGGCCTCTAGAAGTGTACGTAATATAAAAACCCAGATATGAATTGGTCTACTTTAACGTGTAAACAATTTACTTAGCAGTCAACCTGCTTGTACCAATCCCTTGTAATTACAGTAAAATACTCTGAAATACGATCTCCTCCCCTCAATTAATTTCATTCATCCATTCACTCATTCTTTCAGTCATTCATTTCGATTATGGTAGCATTTTCTTTTACGGTAATGTACTGTGTGTCCTTACACAGTACTTGCTTTGATACTTTGTTTATATTACAGTAGGTGTGCTGTAATATTACATACAGAATTGTACTTTCCACCTAGATGGCTGTAAACTACTGTCAAATTCATAATAACCCTTTTTATAGTGCATATCTGTAACACACGATATGCATGCAACACAAATTCTGTAGGCTACAACATTGATAGTAGGATAACATAAGATTCGTTGTTCTTTCACTGACTGATTGTTATAAATAGATATCTTTCAGAAAATTAGAACCCAACATGTGTGAAATAATCTTTATGATGTTTATATAGGGTAATAACGAGTAATTGTTGTAGAATGGAATTTGTGTACATAGGCCTAGTTAAAACGAATTTCTTAGCATGAAAGCAAATAGCATATTTTTGCTAATATCACCTCGCCCAGTGCATTTCACTGGCTTGGCTATTATCAGGGAACACTGCCCTCTCTGTTGGCTCTGCAGGAAGGGACCGAATGGGGCAGGTAGCCTATTGTTTGTGCAAAAATAATAAACAACTTACCGATACTGTACATATCCCCTTCATTCTGTATCGGTCCTCATTTCGTTGTCTGCAAAATAAAATAACAATAAAAAACAAGATAATGAGCGGGATGAGATACTAGAGTTCAAACGCCCGATTGGCGCGGTGGTCTAAGGCACTGCATTTCAGCGCTAGAGGCGTCACTATAGACCCTGGTTCGATTCCAGGATGTGTCACAACCGGCCGTGATGGGGAGTCCCATTGGGCAGCGCACAATTGGCCCAGCGTCGTTAGGGTTTGACCGGGGTAGGCCGTTATTGTAAGTAAGAATTTGGTCTTAACTGGCTTGCCTAGCGAAATAAAAAACCTGTAAAAGTATATATATTATTTCATCCCAAATTATTCGGAATGGTTTTAATAACTGCCCTAAAAAAGTGTAGCCTATGATGTCCTGAAAAACAACAGAAGGTAATATTGGACGGTCAAGATAGTATTTTTGTATTGTATTTTCAAACTTCACAACTAAAAAACACAATGGACATTTTCGTTTAGAAATTATCTTTTGTCGCAATAAAAAAAGAGGGAATTATCTAATAAGCAGGTTTAAAAAGGCTAAAATACTGTGAATTACAATATTTTATGTCATAGAAAAGCAATCGATACCAATTAAGTCATATGTCACAAATCCCCTTTTTCTAACGACAATATCTATTCTCTCTGAAATCTCCCTGAAATGTCCAATATATATGTGGCCTAAGCCACATAGGCTTAGGCTACAACTTTCCCCATTAATAACAACAATGTTAGTGTTCTTGACTTTGCATTGCTTGTTGTATCCTTTTCTCTCCATTGCCACTTTATCCTCCCAACCCCTTCTCTCACATCCCCCTCCTTCCAGTTAATTTCTAATTGAGGTGAGGTGTCCCAGAAAAAGCTATAACAAGTGTGTGATCTTCTAGAATTGGGGCCGAGGAGAGATATTAAGGACAGGTCGGTTTGGGGTCGTTAAACTGGATTTATACATTTGGCATTTCCTTGGGCAAAAGTTATATTTATAGAAATCCCTCGACTTCGATTCAGACCATGCTGATTAATGTTCAATTGTCAAAATGAAGATTTTGTCACCGTATTGGGTATATTCAAGCCTGAAGCAAAAACGAATTTGATTGTACATCATAAAACTTGCAATCTCTACAACTGGAATTCGGACCCTTTGTTGAAAAAGGGTCCGTTTTTTTCTGTTTTGCATCTGTCTTACATTGGGCAGTTTTTGGCACTGAAATGAACACACTAAGAAATCCAATTAATGGCATAGGCCTGCATGCTCAATTGTGTTTAATTCAATCTCATAATGAAACAAATTCATTTCATAAAGTGAGATTCATGTAATGTGAAAATATTACAATATAACAAACCATTAAGTTAAGTACGCAAACAAATACAACATAATAATATAGTTTTCTGTTCATCGAGACATATTTGTTGGCTTCTGGAGGTGGGTTCCTCGAAAAAAAAAAATGAGGCAACGTTCTCAATGCCTCACAACTCTTATATTATCTAAACTTGACAGTGGTTTTCTTATTGGATGAGTATTTGCCAATCACTGTGATGGAATACAGTCAACCGGAACCGGAACAGTAAAGAATAACTGAGTTTAAGAACAGTGAAGAACTTAACTCCATTCCAATGAATATAATGCAGGTGAATCCCCTCTTTAACATCCTTATGCGCCATATGGAGGTGGAGCATGTTAAATAGCACCCCCTATTGGCTTCCTCTCTCTTCATCTAACAGGAATTATTGGGAAAATACTCAACATGAACCCATCAACTCACTGCATCATCAGGGCCCAGAGTTCCTCCTTGACCCATCTGTGAACTGACCAGGAAATACTCTGGGCCATAATTACAAGCTACAACATGGGGCCCAGAGTTCATTGGCAGGTCACACGAACATGGAAAACTCAAGGCAGCACAGGATCTTACCATCTTACCAATATCAACCACACAACTTTCCCAAGTAAATAGTGATGGATACAATATTACAATCGGGACTAAACTTGTTGCTCTGCTACATCCAGTTTGGCTTCAGAAACGTTTTCCACACCTTCCACTACCTAATCCATTCCTCAACTACAAAAACAAACATAAAATCACAAACATGTATTGATTAAGGGATGGATGATGTTTATCCACTGAACTTCTAACGTCACAGGCATCAACTGGGCTGCCCTGCAAAGATATTAGATGAAGCATTGATGAAGCATTGAGCAGGGACGGTGAAGCATTGAGCAGGGACGATGATGACACACTCTTCAGTCTCTGAGTCATCAGTATGATTGCTTCAGCAGTACCTCCTTCCCTATCCCAACCAAGCCAAACCTGCAAGGCGGATTGTTATATTTATTCAAGTAGCAACGAGTTATTTATGCACATGGCCAAGCTCTGGAACCTGACTGCAATGGTTTGGATAGCAGCTGTTGCCTATGTATAGGCTATTGACATCAACACACACACAAACACACACACACCTACAGAGTCTCTCTCTTGAGTCTCTGACAACTATGTAACATATTATAGAATAAAGCATCTGACCATTGTGCAGCAAAGTGGAGTTGGCCTTTATCTAAAGAAGTATATACTCCGCTCTGTATAAAGGTGCATGCCTAATGAATAAGAGTAGCATAAGTAGAACACACTCAAGTGAAGCTGGAACAGATCTCTCTTTCCCAACTCTACTCCCATAGCTTCATTTTGCCAGTGGTAAGGGGAACATGCATGGATGACACACGTTTGTAATCTATTGGAATACATTTTGCCTCTAAGGACCAACAAACAACAAACAGAGTCAGATATATAAAATAACGATTGAGTGTACAAATGACAAGGGATGAATATCACAACCATTTTAAAACAAATCCCGTTTCTTCGGAAACATCAAGCAAACCCAACCACAGCACCAAATACAAACGAAACGCTATAGTTTGACACAACATGCTGGAAAGTACAAATATTGTAAACTTACTGGAGCGTTTAAGGATCCATTTGTGACTGAGAGAGCACAGCACCACCATTACAGGCAGACTAGTCCGGGCCAAGGTAATCCACACTAACTGCCACACAGCCCTTTCTTCCTCGGATAAGAGGAGCCAGCAGCTGCGATTCCGGACAGTTAAGATTATATATGATGTGTATATATCGAGGGTTTGTCAGCTCTTCCAGGCCATAAAACCCACTTTAATGGCACCACGTGCTCCGTATGCACCATTCACAGGCCCCGCTAGAGGCAATTGGCATAAATAACCTTCCAAACTTTAAAATACTAAAAGAAAGAGATACCATAAAGGGGAATTTGATAGCCCTACATAGGCTAACGTAGCACGGTTAGGCCCGACAGTGCCATTGAGAAAGCAGCCCATGCTCTGTTGCATTTATAGACCTAGCAGTAAAAAGGCTACCTGTCTGCGAGGTGAGTGAAAATTATATTTTTTTCATTTGAGACGATATTTGCGACAGGACATGGCATCTGAACAATTGTTGTCCCTGTTAACCTGATTGTTTTGGTTAAGCCATTTAATTAAACTATTGTTAAAATTATAGTTCCACGTGTCACTGGGCCAGCAGTGGGTCAAATTCAGGTCAATGCATAGTTTTGTTTCAATTTATGGTTTTGTCTATATACACAGCCTGCAGCTCCAATATAGCTTACAATATTGACCCACGTGATGAAATGAATATATACTCAAAGCACAAGAGATAAATACATTAAGTCAACCGTTTATTATTTTTCCACTTTCAACAAAAATGTCCATTCATTATAGTCCACATAACAATTCACATTTCATGTTGCTGCAGGACTATTTTCATGCGGTAGCAAACTAGGCTCAAATGAAGATCCTACATTTCATTACCATAGCTTTTACATTTGATCCAGAATGCCCTAGAAACATCAAAGTATGTAGGTCGCCAGCCTCTATAGAGAAGAAAGTTAGTCTGCATTTCAACCCATGAGAATTTAGTAGCAGCTGGCTATGTGCCTCTATATCCTGTTAAAACAGGGACCATTTCCCTATCGGTGGTGGAAAGGTGGATACCTAGTAATAACGTTTTATTAGGGCCTTAAACTTTTATGTGCATGCGTTTGTCTGACAGGGATACTGTAAATTATTGAAATAGACGGTGCGGGGACTCGAATCTGTTTTTCAATACCAAGTGTGCCTACACATGTAATGATTTTTTAAAAAGCGACACGAATGTGCTGGTATATGGTATGGGAAGTTTATTCAAATGGTCTCTCAACACCTGTAAGCGTTTTGATTGAATCACAAGCTTCAACATACCATGAATTATACAATAGGTCTTATAGCTATTCAGATAATCCAATATGTAGCCTACACTGTTGATATCTCCGTTTTGGAAAATGTTAGTGTTAGGGTATATTTGTACTTCTATAGTTTTATAGAATCATCCAAAGTCTTGATATTACATAGAGACTAGAAATAGACGACATGTACAACACATTTCCATGTCTGTTGACAACTCTGGACATTGATTACAGTGAACAATAAGATACAAAATCAGTAAGAATCTGAAATTGGAGAAACGCATGTCGATGGTTCTTCAGTTGAAGGTTATGGACATGGACATCTCAGGCCTATTGGTATGGGTGCTGTTCTCAAATACCATCACGAAACTCTTCAATAGTTGGTTGGACATAATTACAAGCAGATCCCTGACCCTGCTGGTCTATGCGTGTAGACAATCTATTTGCTATTGTAAAAGTCAACCGTCTATTTATATCGTCTGTTTTTCTTATTCGTGTGTAAGACTCTGGCCAAATATGAATTTTAAAACATTTGGAAAAATCTAATATTTTCGTGATAAAGTCTCCTCGTTCTCATTGGTACCCCTCAGTAGGCTTATCAGTCATTTACATGATCATAATTATTATCTCAATGCTAAGGGTATAGGCTATAGAATGTTTATTTGGTGTCTATTCCATTTTTGAATGTAACATGAAAGAGTGAGTGGCCTTATAGTCCACAGCTCTCCCTAATTCTTCCAAAGGTCCTGACACAATCTTTACATTAAGACAACACATTACTTTATTATTATATATATATATTTTTAATCTTAAATGTTGTACAACCATTAAGCAAAGAATACAAGTCCACATATAAAGTGCCAAACACGAAATATGCAAATAATGTAATAGTCCATAACACATAATAGGGTCTGATTCTGAACACGGCCTTCACGTTTCAAATCATGGTCTCTCTTTCTCTATTTAGGGTAGGCTTAGGCCCTACTTCTTTTAGCTGTTCGTCTCCAGATCAGTCATAAACTCCATGTTTATATTGAATCCTTTGATTTGAGTTTCGAATCCTTCTTCCACTTCATACGTCGATTCTGGAACCAAATTTTAATTTGCCTCTCGTTCAGACAGAGGGTATTGGCGATCTCAATGCGCCTGCGACGGGCGAGGTAACGGTTGAAATGGAACTCTTTCTCCAACTCCAGAGTCTGGTAGCGGGTGTAACTGGTTCGAGAGCGTTTACCGTCAGATGATTCTGAAGTGGCATTAGAGAAAAACAAATAGGTGTTAGCCTACATTTGAAGTAAAAAATCCAGAGCTGTCGAACATTATATACATCTTATACGTAAAAAAAAAAAATATGGCTCGAGGTCAAACGGTTTGGATGACCTGAGAATGAAGACTCCTGTGAGTTACAGAATGCAAAACCATTCAAATAATGAACAAATGGTAAAATGGCCTTGTGACTAAATCCCCAAAAGTGAAACGATTTAAATTCAGGTTAAATTCGTTTTTTGTGTGTTTTTTAAAAAACTAAATAATGGAATTGAAATCAAGGGATAACGTCTCTGGGATGACAACCAATTTTATTCTAATTATTTTTCATTGAAAGCAAAAACTTTTATATTCTGGCACTTGTTCATTTCAAATACCACTTGGCAAAATAAATTAGTTGCCCTAGTTGAGGGAAATACAGATCATTGTTACAAGAACACTTGCAGAACTATAATTTAAGTCTTGAACACAGCACTAAATGCAGTGCTAATATTTAGTGGCTAAATCCCAATGGGCAGCTAGTGGATGTTGGACATGGCAACATGAATGCCTTTCCGCAGTTATATCTGGAGCTTTCCAGGGTGAAAAGTTCACACGGAGGTCAGGGCACTGGTTTCCCCCCCGAGAGTTCAACTAGACTAGGCTATACTCTCATTTTAGACTAAAATAACCTGTTTGGAAACGAAAAGTACTTTCAGCCCAACAGAACTCTCATTAATACTCGTTCATCGTTTTCTTCAATTGTTTGTTTCTCTTATCCAATTATGCAGCAATCAATCTAACCGCAGATCATCTCTTCACAGTAACAGAACAGGTTTACGAGCAATAGATGCCTTTGTCAAAATTTATGACCGCCAGTTTTATTATTTCCTGCGTTTGGCCAATAAAACTCAAGAGGAAAAACTGTGAATGGACAAAAGCAGGATAGCAGGCGAGAGAGTGAGTGAGGGAAGTAGTAGGCTATATACATTTTACAAATAAGTTTACCGTGGATCATGTGTAGTTTTGTCATCCAGGGAAAAATCTGCGGTTGCTGTTGATTGTCTTGGTGCTTCTTCGAATGGATTTGATGTTTTACAGGTTGCATAGTTTCGACTTTGATCGCGCTTTCTTCGGTCGTAGTTCTGGGGTTTTCGACCACCTCCATTTGCATTTCATTCCCTTTGCTCAGTATACCGTCACTGAGGCAGTTCTGCACGGAGTTCCGGGAGCTCAAGGCTGAGTATGACTGTGGTCGTGTTGGAGATTGAGTGTCCGTTTTGCCTCGCAGGCTAGAGTTCATCTCTTCTCGTTTTAGAGAGTTTACAGTGGCATCAGAGGAGGTGAATGTTCCGTTGAAATCATGAAGACCTCCGTTATAGGCATAATTAGCTTGATCGAAGTCAGAGAGAGAGCCATAACTGCCTAAACTATTCATGGCGCTACAGGAGGATGCCTCGTGCGTTTGCTGCTTAAAAATTGAATTTGCTACATAGGAACTCATCTTATACGAAAAACAAAACACACAAAAACGCTGCAGAAGAGATACATGAAGTAAAAACTGCAATAGCCTATAGCCTAAATATTTTATCTGGGAGTAGCCTGGGCTAGATATTTGGCTCTTGTATTGTTGTTTTTATTGGTTATTGCTTTTCCTATGAAGCTCTTTGGAAGTTCAAGGGGTATCTTTCCTAAAAAAAAAAATAAGCACGATTTATAGGTGGGGGAATGGTATTTTTTTCTTGATTCGACGCGCACTGCCCAAATATGGGGCATCTGAATAGGATCACGTGCTGATGTTGGCCAGTCATACATTGGCTTGATACCCCGGGGGTATATTGATGAATAGGAGGAACGTGTCCGGTAAACTTTGTGCTGTGGGCTGTTGGGGACCTTGTGGGGTCTTTGTGAGGAAAAGGGCGAGACTCTAAGACAAGAGCGTCATCTGGTGTCTGATATAGGGCAGGCCAGGGCGGTCATCTCATCTATGCCCCCTCCATAATGCCCTTGCCTTGCTGCATCATATAGCATACCAGCCTCTGTTGAGGGTGGGTGCGGGGTGCCCCATAGAGGCACTATGAAGAGCAACACTGATCGAGCAATGACGTGATTGTTAAGCAATAAAAACGTTAAATGCTCTATAGTAGGCTATAATAGTAATAGTAATAATAATAATAACAATAAATTAACGGTTTGCTATTCGAGGAGCCATTATTATATTTAGGTTTGTCTTAATTTGGTTTAAATGTAGTTTTATAGTCATCCCAGGAATCCATATAGGTCCACGTGCCCAAAGTGTCTATATGACAATGTATTGCGCAGAATAAACAGTCACCAAAGCCGATAGACTAAATGTTTTACCAGCTATCAGCTTTTATAGCACAATATCATATTTTCCTGGCTTGTGGTCACGTTTATTTTGTTATGCCAAATTGGTTTCAGTTCCAACTTCATTTTGGAAATTGGATAGGCTATATGACTAAAAACAATACGGGTGCTTTCTTAAACCGTAATATGTCAAGTAACAGGTTATTCATACATGAGATACCTTGACGAATGACCAATCAAACACACAACTTGTGCAAAAAATGTCTTCTCTGGATTATATTGATGTGAGGTAAAGTCACTCAGGTGTCCACTTAGTCTATTGTGGATTTACATACCACACGGACGGAACTGTTTTGAAAACATTTTATTCAATGATACACAAAACATAAATTCACAACCTTAAACAACGTGATTGATTCCTCTTGTATCGTTTCTCCCTTTTTATTAGGTAGTCTTGGGTAACCATAAACGGTTATTATGCCAAAAAGTGGTAAGTGCAACGTTAAGAGAACATCCGTTTAAGCAGCATAATGCACACAAAACCCTCACAGAGTATATGGGAATACATAGAATATATACAGGCGTATCTACAATTTAGGTAGTGTAGTTCACCCCGTGAGAGCTTTCAGGATATTTGCAGGAGTCATATTGCGATGGGATTCATGGGAATGTAAAGATTCAAGTACATTAACACAAACGAAATAAGTATGCCTGAGCATTTCCTTCACATTTGGAATGCTTATGCCCTATTGTGTTTGTAAACCATCCCCAACACTGACCTATGTGAATTGACTGAAGTAATCCGAACGATATATTTTACAGTGTAAATGGGCAATTCTGGAGGGAAATGATGAATGTTTCACATTTCACAACACAAATAGCATGACTATGACAAAGGACATTATGCCACCAGAAGTAAACAGCTATCAGTTAACTATATGCTTTTTCCAGCCTAAAATGATCCGAATTGCAGAATATTGCATGTTTTTACGCGCGCGAAGGCTACGAGTTTGTGAGAGAGAGGGACAAATAGCAGAATAATATCATGCAGGGGAGTTTGTGATCTTTGAATGGCTAGGTAGTTTAGTGGAGTTTCATGATTTCGTTGTAAAATGTCTTTCATTCTTTCTCTTTCTTTTCCTCCTCTTTCTCCTCTTCCACGCTGTCTCGTTCCTTCTCCGCCGTGGCCCCAGTCGATTCACTTCCCGTCACCGTCGACGTCAGGCTGCTCTCTTTCTTCCATTTCATGCGACGATTCTGGAACCAAATTTTGATCTGACGTTCTGTCAAACAAAGGGCGTTTGCTATTTCGATACGTCTACGTCTGGTTAGATAGCGGTTGAAATGGAACTCTTTCTCCAGTTCCAGTGTTTGGTAACGGGAGTATATCTGGCGTCCTCTGCGTCTGTCTGACCCATACCCAACTCCTGTGCAGAGAAAAGAAATCATAATGTACTGGATTACATTTCTATGTCAAGCCATTATGTGAATTGTTCTGACATAAATTGATGCAATTACCACAATCTAGATTAGACATCATGACAAAGGTACTGACAATGTGATGGGAGCATTTCATGTAGAAAATAGCCTATCTCTGGTCAGGGTAGAAACGCATATGGCATGCAGTAAAATAAACACGATTCTCCAAACCATGCATGAGACTTAATCTGCATGTCCAATATCTGTTTGTAAAATATACGTAGCCTATGCAAATTGTTTAAACTAAATGTATAATAGTTAAATATATCATCGTTATTTTGGGAAACTGTTGGAATAGTTACGCACACTCAGAAAAGAGGCCTTCTACAGGGCGAGACGATACAATGATGTTTTATGGGGCCATAAAAACGAAGATGCTCTGTTGCTAAGATATATCGTGAAACTGGCTCATTTACTTAATTTATTTGTTGTAGTAAAACTCACCGCTGTGAGAGTTCATTCGCTGCATCCACGGGTATATCTGGACGTTAGCTTTCTGCTCCTGCGATCCACCTCTGGCTTGATCCAAACTGTACTCCTGAGCAATGTGGTTTTGTGCATTCAGTCCCATGCTTGTTGTTTGTCTGCAACTGGCAAGACCTCCATCCTTGTCTTGAAGAAACACATTAGATCCATGATACTCATAGGATGCCCGGCTCGGCCCAAAAACAACATTGTCTTGGGGAGAATAGAAAGGATTTGCGTATATCCGATTCTGGGTCACAGCAGCCCCATACGACGAAAAATGTCTCACTGTGTCATAAGTGGTGGAATTTAGTGGCACGCTTGGCAAAACATCTTGACCACCGGATAAATGGCAGGAGAGTGACGGGTTTGCGAAATACGAATTCATACCTTGCCTGCAACCCTTCTTCTTCAACTCTCCGCACTTCTTAATCAGTCTTTTTTCTCCACTTTCCCCTCTCAGTAGCTCCCCCTTTACCTTTCCCTTATTCTGGATATGTTGCTGGATGTTGCTTCCTTTCACCCTTTCGCTGCTTGTATAAATAGACGGTTGCTTGAGGTTTCAATATTATTAATTTCCAATCTCCGGTTAGACTCACAAACCCGAGTGTTATAGCTGATCGCTTAGCTCCAGAGAGAGGCAATATGACAATGTCAGCTGACCATTCTCCACCAATTGAGAGCAAGGAAACTGTAGCTTTTAGCTAACCAGCTATAGCTCTAAAAATGCAGCCAGAAAACGAATGCATTAAGTTAGTGGGGCATAGCAACGCATGCATTAAGTTAGTTGGACATTCCACACTGAGCAAGAAAACAAGACAATATAAATATATAAGCGACGTGTATATGTCTGCAATATCAAACTGCTGTCCAGAACCAGAATAATCCCGTCACTGAATTGGCATTTTAGTTTTTTTTAATGTAAATTTATAAATGGGATAAATAAATTGATACCTATACATATGTTTTACCTGCTTATGTGGCATGGCGTGTGTGTGTGTGTGTGTGAGTGCACGTGTGTGTGTGTGTAATACACTTACACACAAGGACAATGTAGTTCGCACGCACATATTTGAAAATTGTGAAAGCCAATAAAGAGTACAATCTAATATGTAAGATAATGTATCGTTTGTCCTCGCCGCTGTGTACATATTCAGTGTAGGTTGTATCCAAAGCAGATGTTTATGTAGTGGTAGCGCTCTCATAAAGCTCGCGTGCTCTGTTGGTTCTTGTGTTTTTGCTGGGCAAGAATTTTTCACATTCTTTCCATGTTTTACATCGTGTATGAATTAGCATTACATGACTTGAAGGTAATTATCGTGCCTCGGCTCTTAACGGGTAATTCCGATTGCTAGGGGGAAGGGCGGTGGTGATAAGAATGCGTTTAGGGTCTCTTCTGTGAAGGGCAATAAAACCAAGTGAAGTTTCTCAGCTCACCAACAAATAACTCTGTGTATAGCCTACATAACGATACATCCTGAGCCTTTGAAACGAATGCGTTGGATTATAAACGCAAGAAGAATAACAATATTAAAAAAAAGAGAATTAGTGTTTAATTGTATTTGAAGTTACTAGCCTAAGTGGTAACCGTTTAGAACACTTTTCCTGAAAACCCAGAAATCAACCGTGAGTAGAGAATTGATCAGGCTACGTCAGAGGATATGTATCCACAAAGCACTGTTATTGAGATGGTAGGCGATATCTTTACGGATACAATCACATCTTAGAAATGTAGAGTTAGGTATTTGTTTAGTGCCAAATTGCGCTAAATATAAGTTATGTGAGTTGACTTCACAAAATTATTACATTGATTAATGGTAGTAATGGAATTTTAGTGTCGACGGTATGCTGTACATCGTACACAGAGGTGGATATTTTTAAATAGCCCAGTGCTTTAGCTATAGATCTATAATTGTGTGCTATGGGGGCCTGGGACATATGCTCGTGCGTGAGTCAGCTGGAAACGTTAGGTATCCTATTGTCTAAAATGACTGACAAGAGTAATTTATCAATGAATGGCAACCTGGATTAAAAAAAGTGGGCTCCTTTCTATAAGGTAGGCTACTCAATTTGAGGTACAAACCCGACAAAACTATTATTCCAAAAATGAATATTCCACATTGAATCCTTTTGTTCTCCATGTGTGGAAAAACTCAGTCAACAATAGCCTACTGCAAATCCTTTTACCACTATCTTCAGCTCCAACACACAGCTGCATGTAAATCCATTCAGATTGATTCATTTGATTGTTCAAACAACCGTCAAGCTATTCGATAACAACACGTTGGTTAGAGAACGATATTAGCTAAAGATCTGATTTTTTCCCCTCAATAATCTATAGTAACAACGTCTAGTATTGAAAACAATGACATAATTCACATTATTGAAACCACAAATGTAGGACATACGTATTTGACAAGGGGATGTCTACGCGTAGGCCTATGCAGTCTACAATAAAACGAATCTTTAACTTGCACATAGTAGGTCTATTTTGCTGGGCTTCTGTTGTCGGTTCTAAAACAGGCAATAAAAGCTAGAACGGAAAGAAAGACGAGGACGTCTGTTGTGCAATAAAGGCTTCCCACTGGATTAACCGCCATATGTTTACATCCGCAGACTGACAAAAATGACACAAATAGGAAAACCAAATAGGAAAACCCAAAAATATCTGTATTCCTCATTGTAAACATTATTACATGTGTGTTATGGTGTTAACCATTTGACAACATTTAAGTCAGTTGAAAGTGCGTCATAACTCTCAGAAACTAGGTATATAGGCCCATGCCTATGTCCTTCACTTGAAATGTTCTATGTAGTGAAGATGCTTTCCTTATGCTCACAACATTGCATTTCACCAGCCTACATAAATTGTATCCCCATTTTGCGAATAGAATTACGATTCTCCTCCGACACTCAACTAAGCCAAAAATAAGTATGGGTTTCTAGCACTTGATGAGAACCATATAGCCGAGCGCGCTTCTGAAATCAGCAATATTCATAACGTATCACCATCACGTACTTCAACGTGTTGTCAACTGTGACAGATGAGATGACTGAGAGCGAACCACAGTGACTATTTGACTATACGCTATATGCTCTCTTTGGTATTTCACGTTTTATACCTCTCTGTAGGCTACAACATCTTAGTTGTATCCCTTATTCGACATGGTTGTTTATAAAGCCACTATGATTATTTGTATTTTCATATCATGGAGTTTGTGGTAGTTCCATTGCATAATTCACAAGAGCTGTTGGTATGCGGTATAGTGATGTGAGATGGGAGAAAGAGCTGTAGGCATAAGTGTTTTGGCAGCCCTCAAGACAAATGACGTGGACTCATCTCAGCTTTTGAAGCAGAGAGGAAAGAGACCGTTTGGCCCGTAATTCTTTTATTTCTTTGAAGAAGAACATCTGCACTGTTGCACTTTATGACTACCCCTACGCGTGTAGCTAACTATAATACTACTACTACGACTACTACTACTACTGCTACTACTACTAACAATAATGCTATTTTTGACCAAACACAATATTATTATTATTATTATTATCAGGAGTTGTAGAAATTCCAGAACAATCCAATTAGGCCTAATAATGGTAGCCTAGCCCATCACTGCACTGGGTTGAATTATAATTTGTGTACATATGAAGCTGTAACAACATAGGCTAACACATAATATCTAGGCTACATTAGCCTACACTGTTCAGTTTGCCACGTTTAACAATTTGAAGCAGAGATGAACATGTGTCGATCATGTGGGCCGGGAAGCAATGTTTTCTGTTATCAGCTTTCTCTTACTTGACCATGAGGAATTCATACTTATTGCTGGCTCTGAACAAACTTTTATAAAATGATGTTCATCTTTTCCGGCCAATTTACAAATTAGGTCTAGGCGCTATGCTGCGTTCATGTTACGCACTACGCTAATCAGAGACTAGGCTGTTTTAAGGAGACCAACAAAAAAATAACACATCGTAAATCATGTTAATAAGCAAATATCTTCTTGTAAAATTGATTTATGATTCAATAGCAATGTTTATTAGTCATTAAAAAGTTTGAATGAACAGCGCTTGGTCCTATTGCAAGTTTCAAAACCCCAGGAAAAAATACACTCCAGGCATTTGGTATGCCCATTATTTTCATGTGTATCAATAAAGCATAAAATCATCATTTATTTCCTTCTTAATTTGCGTGTTTGTGGAGGCCTATGTATCTACAAACTTACATCTGGAAAATTCTAAATTCGTAGGATTTTTACGATTGAGTTGGGTCACTCGTTATTGTACGACGTTTTGAAGTGCAACGTTAGTTACGATGGATTGGGGAAACATGTTTCGCATATTGGCAGCACATGACTTCTGTGTTTCATTTTACTGATCTCTTTCTCTCTCATTCAAGGGAACCTGAAGAGCTGCAAAAGGTGTACCCCACGCGGCAAAGTGCAAAAAGAAACCATTGGAAAAAGGTTCCCGCACAATGACCTGCAGCAAAATCTCATTGAGGTGATAGTACGACTCAAACGCACCTGCGACAGGCCTATCCACTTCGTCTCATTTCAATTAGCCTCACACAATATCTGAAGTGATTTGGAAAAATCAAATATGCATTTTTGCCAGCTAATGTTTTTACTTTAGGCTATAGCCTAACTTATAGTGAAAAATGTAGTTAAATACACAATATGTACCCCCCCCGCCCCCACAGACAGACACACACTTTCACAGCTTTGCCATCACTAAACATGCATTCAATGTTAATTTTGTGTAAATGAATGTACAAGTGTCTGCCATATTTAACTAAATATGCACAGGAAAGGGCCTAAGTCCCATTCACCACAGTATACACTATTGGCGAATCCAACAATGATGATGTTCATGCGTAAAATATCGTATATAAAGCGTAACAAATAAACCTTAGCAATCCGATCGACGCGCAAATTATAGGCTAGTTTAAGCATGGATTTCTGAATTAAAGATCTTGCCCTATGTGTGCAAATTATTGTTGTTGTGAAATATGATCATGATGATTATTGTGATTATGATTTATAGTTATATTAGTATTATGATTTTGACCATGTTTGCTGTTGCTGGTGTTCCTCCAATAAATATAATTCAATTTTTTACATTTGTTGTGTACAGCTGTTTTCATTATTGTATGAGAAAATAACAGGTTTAAGCCATCTCACAATACAGATATCAATTCAACATGGTTCCCATGCCACACGTGACAGTTTAAATATTTCAGACGAGGTACCAAGCTTCTTACCTGACTATTTTTATATAACTAATGAAGTCAGTTAAGAACACATTCTTGTTCACAATTACGGCCTACCCCGGGGTGTACCCGGGTGTATCCTAACCCGGACGACGCTGGGCCAATTGTGCGCCGCCCTATGGGACTCCCAATCACGGCCGGTTGTGATACAGCCTGGAATCGAACCAGGGTCTATAGTGGCAGTGCCTTAGAATGCTGCGCCACTCGGGAGCCACTCGGGAGCCACTCGGGAGCCCGATGACATGTTCAGACATCTTTCTATCCGCATATTTCATTTATGTATTAAAATGTATCCGCACTAATGTGGCATATAGCCTGCATAACTACCAACCACCGACCAACGGTCACCAAACCCCATCACTCCCCCCACACAACCTCTCAACTCCGCTGTGGAAGAGGTGGGCACAAGGGGGCACTGTTAGTATCAGTGAACAACAGTATTGTGTTTGTTTGTTTGTGTGTGTGTGTGTGTGTGTGTGTGTGTGTGTGTGTGTGTGTGTGTGTGTAACATAGTATAATACTACACGATCTAACATTGACTTTTCACACTGATTAGATATATATACTCTCACCCATCTTTTTTGCAACTAATGTTGCCTATAGATAATTACATATGCAGTCAGCAATTAGAATAGATCATAGAAGAAAGGCCACTTAGACCAATGGGGAGGGCCCAAAACATGGTTCAATGTAATATATAAATAATCTGGAAGAATGGAAAACAAAGATTAAAACTGTTTAGCACAAATCAACACGCCCCCCCCAGTGGATAACCTCACATTATTAAGCCACTCAAGGCAAGCTACCTTCGATAAACAAACCAAAACTTAGAACAATTGATGATTAAATCTAATTCTCGATGGTGTGTCAGTGATTTTCTGAACAGCGCACTGTCAAAGTTTGGAGGTAGCCTACTATAGGCATATAGAAATAACGGAGTTTACAATAGCCTACAGGTCAGGTCACGAACACCCAAACTACACAAAATCAAGCTTTTCACTGTAAGGTCTACCTACATCTGTTGTGTTCGGCGCACGAGACAAATAAACTTTGATTTGATCAATAGCATTCATATTCAATGTCTTTTCCCTCACTTAGGATATCTGACCCCATATAACATGTATGGCATAACGTCTCAAATCCCCCTTCTCATAGATAAGGTTTAGTTCATTAACAGTCAAGCCAGTGAGGAAGGATCACGGAAGGAACCGCTTTCTTACCCGCGTCTGCGTTCTCCCGGTTGTCTATAGTGACGGTGACGCAAGCTCGTTGGCCCATCGGAAAGGTATGGGGGTGATGCTGACGAATAGACCTCTACACCGCTACACCGGGCGTAGCAAACGTCCCCAAATCTGCCAATTGATGGAAGAGCAAAAAGCTGAATTTAACAATTAGGTAAACACCGCGTAATTTACAGTCCGCTTGCTTTCTCTTTCTCTATTTCTCTTTCTGCAACCGTTGGGTTGTTCTTCCTCTGGGGTGTACTCTAGACAGGGGCTGGTAGAGACGGTGACTGTGGTGAAGCCATTTCTGACCGCGAAGCATGAAGGAGCACGTCGGGAAGGGGATGGAGCCTAGACGAAACGCGTTCCATATCAAAAAGCTAAACTATTGTATAATCTATACTCTAGGAAAATACGCTATTGGCGAAATCATTTCTATGCCCCTGCTGAGAGAGCTGCTGATATTACGTGAGGTCCGAGGAATAGACAAAGGCATAAAGTTCATGTTCACAGAGCGGGTGTGCCACGTGGCTCGCTGCAACCAATCCCTGAATGGATTGAGTCGTAAACTTTTATTACTCAGCTGTAAATTTCTCCCCTAAACAACTAGGAATGTGTTGCACACCCTAGAATTTGTCTCTCTCCTTCTTGAGGATACAATTCTCTAGGCCTAAATATTGGTTTTTATAAAGAACAAAACGAAAGCAATGATATGACAGCATTCCCCCATATGTTACTTTATCTATCAATATCTCAATTGATCACCAATATGACTGTTGGCCGTGAATAATACACACACACACACACACACACACACACACACACACACACACACACACACACACACACACACACACACACACACACACACACACACACACACACACACACACACACACACACACACACACACACACACACACACCCATTAGGTGAATAGAGATCATTTGAGTACATTTTCCCCTCAATCATCATCATCTTCAATATAATAAGAACATAGGCCTACTAGCATGAATGTGTATGCTCAGGTTCAATTCTTTCGATTCCTCTATGTTTTCAAAGATATGAGCAGGCCTACAATACTTCATATTTACAGAAACGACACTGTGACGACACTATAATTCATGTCATGCAGACATTTCTATTATAATTTGGTTGAAAAAAAAACGTATAGAAAACATGTGGTTATAGAAACAGTTCACCTTCAGTTATTGTCAGCAACGTTGAGAAACAATAGGCCTCATACCTCGAAAGGAACCACGCTATTTGACAACGACCTATGTAGTGTGAAAACAATAGCCTATCGTTTTTTAATATTCTCAGGAATACTGAAAACAGTCTAAATGTTACAGATTTCCCTCACCAAGAGTTTAATTTAAGCCTTTCATCCACTAACAACACACATAATATATGCGTGGAAAGCTTTAAATATGACTGACAAAAGTTAGACAGAAAAAGTTAGACCGAACGTTGCAATAAATCGCACAACTGCAAATCCGACAGGGCTAGATATATTTCAGCAAAAGCAGTGTCGCCAAACCTCTTTTATTAGGATACTGTCATTTAAAAAAAGGTTAGAATTAAGATGAGCGACGAGGGAAGATCAAGCCCAGATGCTGTGACACTTCAATTAAATTACTAGCGCTATTCAAAAGAATACGCCTTGATATCGGAGAAAAACATGTTTGTTTTGTAGGTCTACTAGCCTATTCCTTTTGAATATTTGATTCAATGTTTTAGCCCTACGACATTTTCCATGTTTCTGTTGTAATAGCCTAGTTCATGCCCAAATGTGCTGTCCTCCTATTGTCATTCCAAATCGGTCGAATCCTGTCTTTGAGCATAGACAAAGTAGGCAATCATTTAGTCTCTCTATGATATATGATAAAGATAGATCATATTTTGAATTCCACAGCTATGATTAAGATATAAATAAATGATATACATACACTGAGACAAGTTGCATCTTGTACATGCATACTGGGTGTAGCAGTTTGGGCTGGGTGTACTCGTGTAGCAGGACGAGTCGACATTGCACACTATAAAAAGAGAAACACTGAGTTTCCGGAAACGGCTAGCTCCGTTTATACCACCAATAAAGTTTACAGCAGGTACACTAAACCTAAACGAGAATGTCAACCCTCTGTTAAAAGTATACACAAAAGCCGCACGGTCAGTCAACGCTTTCAGATAATTGTTAATTGCACGGAAACTTTCTGTATTTTTAATAAGCTACAAGGAGGCAAAAATAGTTTTAAAATAACTTCACTTAAGGACTAGCCATTTAGGCAGTAGGATACGAAACATTTAGACAACAATAGGCCTATATTATCGTGATATTTTTGGAATGGACAATCCAGAAGATTTGACACTGATTTGAGAGAATAGATTCAAAATTCAAATGTGGGTAAGTTTAATCAATAGCTGTTTCATTCGAGAATTTTATTTGATCCTAGAAAGAAATGCGACAGCTTTGTAAAGATACTCTTTAAAAAGAGTAGTCTACTCTATAGGCCCACTTTAAAATATAATCCTCCTTCTTCAGTTGATTTCGATTTACAGAAACATATCAACACACCAAATACATCGTAAAGTATCCGTTTAGAATGTTTAAAAAGCATGTTGAATGACTGAATAACTTTTAGAACAAAATTTGAGTTTTGGGCAGTTGTTTCTTTTCTGTTCCAGACCCAATATTTATTGAGCTGACGCATATACATACATGCGATTAACTAAGGTAAACAAAGTGTAATCTTATGTGATTCAATTGGTATCCTCGAAGTTGTGGTTTACATCCCCAGTTCAAATTTACAAAAACCTGTCATAGATTTTGAGGAATGTGGCCTGTTTCTTGACTCCTAACGAAAAATCTCAGCATAATATTTTGAATGTATGGCTAATTGGAATAAGCAATTCATTGTCTCTAAACCATGTCAAACAAGTCATACCTTGTATCATTTTATAGATCCAATGACTCACATTGCATATTTACTGTGGTGTAGTGTGTAAGGGGTTTGTTTACATCAATGGGAAACGCCGACTTCATGGGCTGTATTCTGCTCCAATACCAAGCGTTCCAGTCATAATAAAAGCTGACTTCACAGTGACTAACTAAATACCACATGTAACATATAGTTCAAGATAGCCAGGTTTCTCGTTCACAGGATATGCCCAAATACCTCTTACAATAGTACTTCTGTTGTGAAAAGTAAGCCTTAAACACATTTTGGTGAGAGGGGCGGTCCTATTCCTCGCAGACAGTACCAAAGCTGCAGTGGAACAGTCATAGGCAGAGCTGTGTGCCAATAGGATGTGCAGAATAGGGAATACGGAAGTGACAAAAGCAAAGGGCCAAAACCCCAAGCTCCAAACTAACCCTTGTGTGTGTGTGTGTGTGTGTGTGTGTGTGTGTGTGTGTGTGTGTGTGTGTGTGTGTGTGTGTGTGTGTCAGTGACAGCTCGTGCCGTTACATGTTAGGGAGGATGTTTTTTTTATGAGCAAGGCCTTATTTCTATTACAGCATATTGGATGACTGTCATCCATTCAATTCAATGTAACATCGATAGGTTTAGAATACTACATGATACTCACATTTTCCCTATACCCATCATGACGTTTCTGCAACCTAGCCTATGAATTAAAGTTTAAAACGTAGGTGCACAGGTCAAGAGACAACTTGACTTAGTAATGAAGGTGACAGACAGTGACCCATTCAATACCGCCTTGCATACTTTTGCCTGCATCTAGCTGAGTTTAATCATTAAACAAGAGTTTCTATTGGACAAATTCAGGTAGGTCCCGTTTAGTTTCATGTGCCTCTGTTTAAAAACGTTTTGCAACAGAATCAGCTGAATGAATACACCGCTGATCACCTGCACACACGGTTCACTTTCAATGCAGCCACGTGCTCTCCTCCTCTCACCTTTTTCCTTCGCTTGTGGACTTCAATGCACAACAAACTAGCTGTCTGTGACCAGGCGCATAAATCTCTCCAAGCTAAACCTTCATACCATAACTGCTAACCACTACACAACCTACATCGTTGTGACCATATTAACTTTATAGCCAATGTAATTACAATTACAAAATAGAACTACAAAATACCCTAAAGAGGATCAAAATCAAATCTAAAATGCTTTTGCCAAGTATTGTTTTTAATTCAAATACATGTCATTTGCATTTTAAAACACGAATAATACATTTGCAAATGACCTGCAAACAGCAACAACATTCTCATGAATGGTTACAGAAACTTCTTGCTATGACTGTGATATGTTGTTGTTTATCTAACTTAGTTGAATACACTGTCAGTCTGGATAAGAGCATCTGCTAAATTACCAAAATGTAAATGGATGTGAAAATGAACAATTGCAAAGCACACTGGGTATTGTCATTGCCCTTGTTTTCGGGGCAGAGCTCATTAGAGTAATACTCAGTACGCTTTGCAATTGTTAATTTTTACATTTCATTTGGATTTAGTACATTTAGTAGAAGCTCTTATCATACCATAGTGCCATCAGATTTTTGAGACCATTGTAGGGTGAAAGGGGGCCACAAAACTGTGAAATGCTATAAAGAATTTGTATGTCGAAAATACAAATGACAGCTTTCGAAAGTATCTTGTTACAAAATACAGTGGAGTGTAGTTTAGCCCAGTGTAACACAACATAACAAATACTCAGAAGAAATTAAAATATGTATTTCAAATACATGTAACAGAATACTGCACATCTCTGGTGTTAGTATACCCACAATCCAATCCATGTGTACAATCACGCAGTAAAGTGTGCAGCAAGCAGTTTACACCGGTGGCCCCGATGTCAATACATTAATAAAATTGAAAGCTTACCTTGACTTGGACGAGTTTGCATGTTGGTTAGCCATAGAAAGCAAGCTAACAGAAATAGCATTGAATTGAAAGGTAATTGAAAGGTAAACTAAGAAAGATAAAAATACAACAAAATATAGCTCTTTCTCCCTCTCTCTCTCTCTCTCTCTCTTTCTCTCGCTCTCACTCTCTCACTCTCTCTCTCTCACTCTCTCTCTCTCTCTCTCTCTCACTCTCTTTCTCGGCTGCATCTCCTTTATTTCGGCACAAATTATTTTGTTCAAATCTGTTCAACTATTGTCTTTCTCTCTCTTTGAGTCACATATTCAACACATTTTATGCCAGTGTTTCCCAAACTCGGTTTGTTTTTTTGCCCTAGCACCACACAGCTGATTCAAATAATCAACTCAACATTAAGCTTTGATCATTTGGATCAGCTGTGTAGTGCAGGGCAAAAAAACAAAAAAGTGCGCCCCTTGGGGTCCCCAGGACAGAGTTTGTGAAACACTGCTTTATGCAGTGTCTGTTTCTCAAACTAGACACTCTAATGTACTTGTCCTCTTGCTCAGTTGTGCACCGGGGCCTCCCACTCCTCTTTCTATTCTGGTTAGGGCCAGTTTGCGCCGTTCTGTGAAGGGAGTAGTACACAGCGTTGTACGAGATCTTCAGATTCTTGGCAATTTTTCGCATGGAAAAGCCTTCATTTCTCAGAACAAGAATAGAATGACAACTTTCAGAAGAAAGTTATTTGTTTCTGGCCATTTTGATCCTGTAATTGAACCCACAAATGCTGTCTAGTCTAAAGAAGGCTAGTTTTATTGCTTCTTTAATCAAAACAACAGTTTTCAGCTGTGCTAACATAATTGCAAAGGGATTTTCTAATGATGAATTAGCCTTTTAAAATGATACACTTGGATTAGCTAACACAACATGCCATTGGAACACAGGAGTGATGGTTGCTGATAATGGACCTCAATACGCCTATGTAGATATTGCATTAACAATCAGCCGTTTACAGCTACAATAGTCATTTACAACATTAACCATGTCTACACTGTATTTCTGATCAATTTGATGTTATTTTAATGGACAAAAAATGTGGTTTTCTTTCAAAAACAAGAAAATTGAAAACCTAGCTCTGCTTAAGTGCTTTAATCTTTCTTTTGGAAAATTAGATTAAGGCAGGTGAACAACAGTGTATGATAGCAAAGATATTAGACACCTTACCAGAATTGCTCATAGTAAACAAAAATTATATTGATCAAATGTCAGACTTCAGAAACAGACTTCTCCTGCTGTTGTTGTTGTTGTCTCCAACACTGCAGTATAAAACTCAGCAAAAAAATAAACATCCCTTTTTCAAGACCCTGTCTTTCAAAGATAATTAGTTCAAATCCAAATAACTTATCAGATCTTCATAGTAAAGGGTTTAAACACTGTTTCCCATGCTTGTTCAATGAACCATGAACAATTAATGAACATGCACCTGTGGAACGGTCATTAAGACACTAACAGCTTAGGCAATTAAAGTCACAGTTATGAAAACTTAGGACACTAAAGAGGCCTTTCTACTGACTCTGAAAAACACCAAAAGAAAGATGCCCAGGGTCCCTGCTCATCTGTGTGAACGTGCCTTAGGCATGCTGCAAGGAGGCATGAGGACTGCATTTGTGGCCAGGGCAATAAATTGCAATGTCCGTACTGTGAGACACCTAAGACAGCGATACAGGGAGACAGGATGGACAGCTGATCGTCCTTGAAGTGACAGAACACATGTAACAACACCTGCACAGGATCGGTACATCTGAATATCACACCTGCGGGACAGGTACAGGATGGCAACAACAACTGCCCAAGTTACACCAGGAACACACAATCCCTCCATCAGTGCTCAGACTGTCCACAATAGGCTGAGAGAGGCTGGACTGAGGGCTTGTAGGCCTGTTGTAAGACAAGTCCTCACCAGACATCACTGGCAACAAATGTCGCCTATGGGCACAAACTCACCGTCGGTGGACCAGACAGGACTGGCAAAAAGGGCTCTTCACTGACGAGTCGAGGTTTTGTCTCATCAGGGGTGATGGTCGGATTCGCGTTTATCGTCGAAGGAATGAGCGTTACACCGAGGCCTGTACTCTGGAGAGGGATCGATTTGGAGGTGGAGGGTCCGTCATGGGCTGGGGCGGTGTGTCACAACATCATCGGACTGAGCTTGTTGTCATTGCAAGCAATCTCAACGTTGTGCGTTACAGGGAAGACATCCTCCTCCCTCATGTGGTACCCTTCCTGCAGGCTCATCCTGACATGACCCTGCAGCTTGACAATGCCACCAACCATACTGCTTGTTCTGTGCGGGATTTCCTGCAAGAAAGGAATGTCAGTGTTCTGCCATGGCCAGCGAAGAGCCCGGATCTCAATCCCATTGAGTATGTCTGGGACCTCTTGGATCAGAGGGGGAGGGCTAGGGCCATTCCACCCAGAAATGTCCGGGAACTTGCAGGTGCCTTGGTGAAAGAGTGGGGTAACATCTCACAGCAAGAACTGGCAAATCTGGTGCAGTCCATGAGGAGGATATGCACTGCAGTACTTAATGCAGCTGGTGGCCACACCATATACTTACTGTTACTCTTGATTTTGACCCCCTTTGTTCAGGGACACATTATTCCATTTCTGTTTGTCACATGTCTGTGGAACTTGTTCAGTTTATGTCTCAGTTGTTGAATCTTATGTTCATAGAAATATGTACACATGTTAAGTATGCTGAAAATAAACACAGTTGACAGCGAGAGGAAATTATTTTTTTTGCTGAGTTTATATGACCCATTCCCCCATGCATACACAATGATGGTAGCCCAAAGGTTTGAGTCCTGGGCCAGTACTATTATTTTCTATGATTCTATGTACTGAACCACTGATGAACAAAGATGACTGCTTTCCTACTGTTGGACCTTCAGTCCCTGTATTCATAGAACCATGTAGACCTTCATCCATAACCAGGGGCGGACTGGGACCAAAAATCTAAAACCCGGTCCATTCTTCCTCAAGGCCCTGAAACTGGCCAATTTATTTCCTTGAGGCCCCCATTATTATCCAGTTAATGATCATTTTGCACAAGAACAAATAAAGTTTGACAGGCCCACTGGGCTAAAAACAGACCAGCCCGTATGGCATTTGCCTGAAATGCCAGAAGGCCAAGTACAGCCCTGTCCATAACCCAATGGTCCAAACGCAGAGTTAATATCTAAATTCCAATGTTCCACACGTGGTCACACATAAATCTGAAGTAAGTCACTGCTGTCTCTGAGAAACCATAACCATAAGGTGAGAAGCAGTCTGTAAACCTGACCTCTTTTGAGGGTAGTGAGTGGCGATACATCTCCTGTAACTTGATTGTTTGTTTATGTACAGTGCCTTCGGAAAGTATTCAGACCACATTCCCTTTTCCACATTTTGTTACATTACAGCCATATTCTAAAGCTGATTAAATAAAAACAAATCCTCAGCAATCTGCACACAATACCCCATAATGAAAATGCAAAAACTGTTTTTTAGACATTTTTGCAAATGTATTAAACATGAAAAAATTAAATATCACATTTACATAAGTATTCAGGCCCTTTGCTATGACACTCGAAATTGAGTTCAGGTGCATCTTGTTTCCATTGATCATCCTTGAGATGTTTGAGAGACAGTGATGCATTCAGTCAGGATGCTCTCGATGGTGCAGCTGTAGAACTTTTTGAAGATCTGAGGACCCATGCCAAATAATTTCAGTCCCCTGAGGGGGAATAGGTTTTGTTGTGCCCTCTTCACAATTGTCTTGGTGTGCTTGGACCATGATAGTTTGTTGTTGATGTGGACACCAAGGAACTTGAAGC
Organism: Oncorhynchus tshawytscha; assembly: GCF_018296145.1. Classification (NCBI taxonomy): domain Eukaryota; kingdom Metazoa; phylum Chordata; class Actinopteri; order Salmoniformes; family Salmonidae; genus Oncorhynchus; species Oncorhynchus tshawytscha. The sequence continues at coordinate 9,816,395 of NC_056450.1, read as the reverse complement.
TCTCAACTTGCTCCGCTACAGCCCCGTCGATGAAAATGGGGGCGTGCTCGGTGCTCCTTTTCCTGTAGTCCACAATCATCTCCTTTGTCTTGATCACATTGAGGGAGAGGTTGTTGTCCTGGCACCACACGACAAGGTCACTGACCTCCTCCCTATAGGCTGTCTCATCATTGTCGGTGATCAGGCCTACCACTGTTGTGTCATCAGAAAACGTAATGATGGTGTTGGAGATTTGCCTGGCCATGCAATCATGAGTGAACAGGGAGTACAGAAGGGGACTGAGCACGCACCCCTGAGGGGCCCTGTTTTGAGGATCAGCGTGGTGGATGTGTTGTTACCTACCCTTACCACCTGGGGGCGGCCCGTCAGGAAGTCCAGGATCCAGTTGCAGAGGGAGGTGTTTAGTCCCAGGGTCCTTAGCTTAGTGATGAGCTTTGAGGGCACCATGGTATTGAACACTGAGCTGTAGTCAATGAATAGCATTCTCACATAGGTGTTCTTTATGTCCAGGTGTGAAAGGGCAGTGTGGAATGCAATAGAGATTGCATCATCTGTGGATCTGTTGGGGCTGTATGCAAATTGATATGGGTTTATGGTTTCTGGGATAATGGTTCTGATGTGGGCCATGACCAGCCTTTCAAAGCACTTCATGGCTACAGCCGTGAGTGCTATGGGTCGCTGGTCATTTAGTCAGGTTACCTTTAGTGTTCTTGGGCACAGAGATTATGGTGGTCTGCCTGAAACATGTTGGTATTACAGACTCAGACAGGGAGCGGTTGAAAATGTCAGTAAAGACACATGCCAGTTGGTCAGCGCATGCACGGAGTACATGTCTTGGTAATCCGTCTGGCCCTGCGTGCTTGGAGTAATCGCTGTCATGATTTCTAGAACTCTTTTCGGTCATAAGAGATGGTGGCAGAAACATTATGTACAAAATAATCATGATGGAGCCGGAGAGAAAGGCTAACGTTTTACTGTCACCTTTTTTGTGCTATTGTGTGTGTCTTTTCGTGTTATTTGTAACTTATTTCGTACATAATGTTTCTGCCACAGTCACTTATGACCGAAAAGAGCTTCTAGAAATCAGGACAGCGATTACTCACCTCGTATTGAAAGACAATTATTTATTTAACGAGTCGGACATGAGGGATTTACTCCAGACAACCGACAAGGCCCTCATCCCTGTCATTCGCAAGAGAAAGAGACGGAGATATCGAGGACGAAGGTCGGGTGCCTTGTAAGGATCCGGCAGGGAGTGGGTACTTTGCCTTTACCATCGGTCCTATTAAAAACTGTAATGTACTGTAAAACATGCTCAAGAAATGTTTTTTTGTCCTCCCTCATCTTAAATGGCACCGACCGCACTGGATTCATCCCTCCAGAGAACACGTTTCCACTGCTCTAGAGTCTAATGGTGGTGAGCTTTACACCACTACTGCCGATGCTTGCCATTGCACATGGGGATCTTAGGATTGTGTGCGGCTGCTCTGCCATGGAAACCCATTTTGTGAAGCTCCTGACTAACAGTTTTTGTACTGACGTTGCTTCCAGAGGCAGTTTAGAACTCGTGTTGCAAACAAGAACAGACTATTTTTACGAGCTACTCACTTCAGCACTCGCTGGTCCCGTTCTGTGAGCTTGTGTGGCCTACCACGTTGTTGCTGCAAGACGTTTCCACATCACAATAACTGCACTTACAGTTGACCGGACAGCTCTAGCAGGGCAGGAATTTGACGAACTGACTTGTTGGAAAGGTGGCATCCTATGACAGGGCCACGTTGAAAGTCACTGAGCTCTTCAGTAAGGCCATTCTACTGCCAATGTTTGTCTATGGATATTGCATGGCTGTGCACTCGATTTTAGGCACCTGTCAGCAACATGTGTGGCTGAAATAGTCAAATCCACTCATTTGAAGGGGTGTCCACATACTTTTGTATAGATAGTGTATGTAGGAATGTGTAAATGTGTCTAATGTTTATCTATTTGAAAGCTCTGACGAAGGCTTTGAGGCCATAGACGATATTTAACCTCAGTAAGTGCAGTGAGCATAAGTGTTCTTTGTTTCTTTTAAGTTTTGTACTAATGTACACACATAGGCATCATTGGCCAAACTACTGGCTTGCACCGCCTAATGGTCAACCACTATATGACATGTTCTGCTGCAGCTACAACATGGCTGGGAAGAGAGGGTGTGCAGGGAAACAGGCCCATACCTTTGTCCATTATAATCCCCCCTGAAGCAAACTTCACCATTTACTCATTACAATATTTTATATAAATCATAGGAGAGGCTCTCCTTATCCTAAAAAAAAGCTAGTATTGTGCCTCATAATTAATTTCAGGGATGTACTTCATATAAGGTCACGTCAAAGAGTAAATGTCAACTTGTCATTAAATAGTATGATTGCTTTTGAACAGGACATAGTTACTCATTGATACAGCTTCAACTGATATCAATAACATTAGACAATTGTTTTGAGATTGTTGACTGACACCAACAGACCTACAGAACAACAAATCGGATTATACATGATACTGGAGAACTATCTCTTAAAACGATTTGTAAAAGGAGTGACATATTTCTAAGTCAATTTGAGAATCCAGCAAATAGTTGTATTACTTGGGTCACATTGAGTAGCCACAAACGGCATAGCAACTGATCATTTCAGTTGCTGTGGTGATAACATTGTAACTATATGTAACAACGTTGTAATTATATCAGTGACTAATGGGGTGCAGACTTGTCTGTTTCTACCATTACACTGTGAAAGAAGTCAACTGTGGTATCCTATTGCATTCCATATAGCCTAACTTCTGCAGTCGCCCTGTGACACCGAGAAGCTTCTGGTCGTCGACGAGGCACACTATGGAATAATATGCTAGGCTGCAAGTGCAACTTCAAGTCAAATGTTACCATGAGTGTCAATAGTTGCATCAGATCTAATGTCTAATGGCTATCGGCACTCTAACAATCGACCGTGTCTCATTGATCTAAAATGCTTTTGTAGGGCATCGATACTGTATGTACATGGTGGGTTGCTCCCTGTAGCGTAGACAGACAGCATAGAAACAGTAGCCTAGACATGCTCAGTCATTCAGTCATTCAGTTAACAAGTTCTTACCGCCATAAAAGAAGAGGTACAATGGTGAGCCATCTTGTTTATTCGTATTTTTACGTTAACAACAATGGCGGAGATACACAATTCCGTCTTTCACGTGAGAAACACCAGCAAACGAGCATACTGTTCACATCAATAATATAACAAGACGTACATTAAGATTATATTCAGTGCAAAAAAAACTACGGTATTATCACCAGCACATTAAAATAACACGCCTTACTTTTTAAAATCGTTGTAGACTAATTGTAGCAGGTATTATTATCATACAGTCATGTAAGTTTTCTATAGGCAGTTTTAGTTGTTGGGGGAAATATAGGTTTTAGTCTAAACATAGCAGTGCCGTTATTATGGAATACAAATTCAGTAAAAGGCAAAGTTCTGTTTTAGTAGGTAGTGCCCTGGTACAATCTTGCCAAATCGGTTACTTGGCTTTTAGCTAACTTTGTCTTCCTAAGACTCACAAATTGTCTTAAACAAGCATAGGTATATATTGGGTAAATAATACATAACTTAATAATATAACGTTAATATAACACTATAAAAACAATATCATATGAAATCTCTATTTAGAAATCTCTATTGCAATTTCCCCAGGTTTAGGTAGCATCTTTATTAAGGATTTAAAACGATTGCATGTCCCTGGTAATCCTACCAAAATCCTATCTGAAGTAAGAACTAAATATCCTTGTCTTGGCTCTTCACCACAAATGACAATGAAGTATAATACTAAAAAACTGAAAAGAACAATAAAATGTGTTTTACATATGGGCCTGCTAGTCAATGTTATTTCCTCGGAAGTCACACTGTTGTCATGACATTGAACATTAAACATATTGTTGAGTTACATTTTGCTTACGATTTTAAATGGCAACTATTTGTCCATTGTGAATTTGAATTCTATTTACAGGATTAGTTGGCATTGGTTAAGTGTTGTTGTACCTTGCACCTGTCTGCATATGTGTATTTGTTTGTCTATGCTTTTGTTAGGAGATGACATAAAATCCGTTTTTTTATCAAATAAATTATCTAAAGTGGCCTATAGCCTACTCCATTAAACATGCGTTTAAACAGAGATCACGCATACAGAGATCACGTATAAGATACATTTTCTAAATCCAATATTGCCGAATGTAAATGTTGTAAGGAAAAGTAAAAAAACTACAAAATAACTAATTTGCATCCATATAACTCATCGTGAAGAGGGAGAAATACATACATAAGTATGCCAGCAATATCTGTGGGATCTTTTTTTCCTTTCCCTTGTTGACTAATAAAACAGTGGCCATAAAGTTGACGCTCTCTGCCTCCTTCTCTCCTTTCATCGTCAATATGGTTCCTTTTTTCCCACTTTTTCTGCCATATAACCATAAAAAGACCATAAAATCACTCCTTGGTCTCCTCTTTCTCTTTCTCTTCCGCTTCTTTTTCTTCCCCCTCTTCCCCTTCACCGTCCTCGTTGCCCTCCTCCTCAGCCTCAGCCTCGGCATCAGCATCCGCCTCTCCTCTCTGGCCCGGAAACTTGTCTTTGTTGTTTTCTTTTTTCCACTTCATTCGCCGATTTTGAAACCATATCTTGACCTGCCTTTCGGTGAGACTCAGGGCATGGGACACCTCGATCCGCCGCTTGCGTGTAAGGTACGGATTGAAGAGAAACTCCTTCTCCAGTTCAAGTGTTTGGTAACGACTGTAGGTTTGCCTTCCATTCCGCCTCCCTGGTGCTTAAATGAAATAGTAAATAAGGTTAGCTTATATGTATTAGATATTGTCTTTAACATATTATTAGTAGGACTACAGTAATTTGATCATCTTAATGAAAAACACAGACTGGACTTTCCTGAGTTAATTTGATGGTGGAATTACTATTTTAAAATCAAGGAAAAACAACTAAATCTAATATATTCCCACATGTCTATTATTTTGTAGTATAAATTAAATATGATCTGTTTAGTAACGTTTACTTTTTCAATTATGTAACTGGTAACTGCACTACACACACTCACACAAACACACACATTCACACACTCACAACCACACACACACTCTCTCTCACACTCACACACACGCGCGCGCGCACACACAATAGATACACGTTCTTCTGCAGATAGCGGAGGAAGTATCTTAGGCCTAAAATATTTTTCTAAGATAACACTAAAAACACTTGAAACGATAGTCCATGATGTGTTAAATTATCAATTCTATCACACCCTACATTACCTTGTTAGCTTGGTTTAGGGCAAGGACATGTGAAGAGATGAATAGCAGGTGGAATGCTGACGTTTAGAAGCAAAGTAGGATATTTGCATTACAAATCGTTTATTTGTTTCAGTAACAATTTGGTCATACAATGTTTGGGCACTCCGTTTAGTAGGTCTCTATTTCATTTAGGATGGCAGGGGATGGGGACAAGTTGTACTTCAGGTTCTTCAAATAACTCTGGGTTTCTGGGTTTCAATTTTTTTTGTCATTACAGATATTCTCAAGAAAAACACTATCCGTGTCACCGATACCTCTGTCAAGTGAGACAACTTTTTATTTATTTACATGGTAACCTAAGTTGTTTGTTAGAAGCATATACGTTAATATTACAGGCTACCTTATATAAGATCTGAGATTACATAACTCATGTTTATAGTGTATACTCGCTATAGCTATGTAATCAATTGACCTGTATATTCTGCTGCACTAAAAACGCAATAAATAAAGACATTCTCAATTCCTTATTATTACTTTTGCTTTTACGCACGCAGGCACACGCACAAACACGCACACAAACACACACCGCGCACAAACACACATAGTTACTCGCACATATGGGAAATAAAGTACACAAAATAATTCTAACCGTGAGGTCTCATCCAAGGAAACATAATACTGGGAGACGAGTTCTGATTTAAGTGGCCTTGTCCTTCTCCGGGGTTAGAGCCGTTAGAGGATTTAGAGTCTGGGTATTGCGTGAGGCTTGCCTCTTGCTGGGTACCATAAAGCGGTTGCCTCGGTAGAGCTTCATATCCATAAAATTTCGTTGCATCTCCATGGCAAGCCAGCGCGCAGGGGTTCTGTTGGTATCCAGGATTGGAGATCCCCGTGGTACCATGGTGAAAAAAGTCCTGGACATGATGGGAAGGGTGCTGAAAGCCCGATGCAGCTGCCCCGGGTCCGTAGACCAGCGTGTGGCTACGGGCAACGCTTTGTGGGAATCTGCAGTCGTAGTAAGTTGGCTCCAGTGATTCGCCTCCTTTGTATTTGGAGAAAAGAGGGTTAACAAAATATGAGCTCATTGTTTAGTTTGCATTAAACAAGCGAAGGTTTCTTCGTTGTAGAATATCCCCGTTCTGGATTGTGGCAGCCTTTTGTTTAGGTTCTCAGTCGCACACAGAACACAGACAAACCGGAACTAGATGGAGAAACGCTGCCCGTTTGGACAAACAGTCTCAGGCAGCTCTCTCGCGCTCCAACACTCTTCTCATCGAGTTTTTCTCACTATCTCCAGTAGTTTTCCTTTTTTCAGCCTCAAATCCGGCTCATGGCGTGTGCTTTGGATATGTGTTAAGGTTATAGCTGGCTTGCTCCGCCGACACAGTCACAAGCGCTTCTCTTTTTTTCTCCTTCTTTTTTTTTTAGCTTCCCACCCAACCACCCCCACCATAATCCTCCCTCCCAACAACCCCCCCAACTCATCTTTTACCCAAGCGGTCAGCGTGTACATACACCATGATAGACAACCTGCACTAACCATTCTACTACAACAAGAAAAATGAGCTCAATATGATGCCTATGATCACCATGTGAAAAAGCTAAACTCTCAAGTTGTCTTTGTGGCCAAATTACTATGACACATAGAGCTACTGGAGCGGACTGGCCATCTGGCATTTCAGGCAAATGCCAGATGGGCTGGACCATGTTTTGCCCAGTGGGCCTGTCTAACTTGGATTTTTAAAAATCTGGCTAATAATGGGGGCCTCAAGGAAGATAATATGGCCAGTGTGGGGGCCTGGTAGAAAAAAATGAGACATGTGGGGGGCTCAAGGGAAAATAATGGGCCAGTTTGTTAGAAATGCTAGGGACGATTTTTGGTCCAGTCCACCCCTGTAAAGCTACACATATATAACAAATACATTAAAAAAGGCCTTGTTCTTAATAAAGTCATCATATGTAACCTGTGTATATAGTTTGAGAGCCATTCCTTATATCAAATAATGGTTTAAAAAGGGACGCTGTTAGCTGTTAGCTTAGCCTACCATAAATACACAATAGCACTGCTTGAGGGCCCACTATACTGCCTGCTATTTATGACAGGGTAACAAAAAATAAAGGCCTATATAACTATAAACGGCCAGGCCAGGCCTAGCACATATAACTAACTACAAATGTATAATCCTTTAATAATGATAACGGAAATAATAATGATAATGGCATCTTTAACAAAATCACAAACCCATTCAAATGTCTAACCCTTGTAGCTCAACATTAGCGCTAAGTTTTCATACTTGAGCTATACGCCTGCTAACTATAAGCGCTTTACCAGTCCCTTGCGCACTTAAACTACAGAAGGCCATGAAACCCCGGCATGAGCAAACATAAATGAGGCCTGTATACCCGACTCACTCTACTGACCCTGTTAAACCTATGAGCAAAAGTAGTAAATCTGCCACGTTCAGTTAATAAAATGTTACATTAGACTACATTAGATGTCTCATTATTTCAGCGGAGATATCGATAGCGCGGTGTTTATTTCAGTTGTGCATAGCTTAGTTGTAGCATGGCCTCTCCCTGAATGCGCGCTCGTGTTGGTTTTGTGGTGTTACTGACGATTTTTACACGTCATCGTAAAATATGAAAGGCCCACAGAGAACATTTACAGACTTGTAACAGTCTATAAATATGCTGATTGCTGTTTCAACAACAAAAGCACTGAAAGGGACTAAGAAACAATTAGACTATAATCGTATGCTTCTGATGTAGGCCTAGAAATGCTGTTAACAACATTATTATTACAATAGCTATTAGCATATTATTATTATCATGAGTTATTATTAGGATCTGGTATTAGTGTTAGTTCGTTATTAGGGGTAATGCTTATTCAAATATTCAGTGTTATTTGTCAATGAATTGTAGAAGTAAAAACTTTCTCCGTTTGTTCATTTTACTTGTTTGAAGATCTTTTCAGATAGGCCTACATTGTTTTTATACGTAAATGTCTGCTGTTCTCTTAAGTATGGGGTGGTTGATACAAGGTTTATGGTACAAGGTCCACGCCTCTCCAGAGAAAAACTAGACCACACAACTGCCATAAAAAACCGTGGCTAGGAAGTGATTTCAATTGCGCTTAAGGTGAAAAATGTTATGTTTTCAAATGTCAGTCCAAATGTTAATTGGCCTTCAATGTTGATGCAAATATGCAGAACCAACCTAATCGATTCGGCTAACGTTAGCTCCTATACATAAAAGCTTGATGCGTTGCTAATAGTTTATAACCACGCATAATGAATGATATTTGATTAACATGTATACAAACCAGCTCTTAGTCTACTACACATATTAGGCGTATACGTTCTACTAACGTGAAAGGTCATAACATAACATGTGTGAATGGGAAATGTAGGTTCATTTATGTGTGACCCATCCTACAAATAGCGTACAATAGGCTCCCCACACGCGCATAAAAAGGTTCAACGAAGTCATAATCTATGTCTTCTGTACCCATACCTACACAAGTGAGACAGTCAATTATATCATATCTTTCAAACCCTTTTTCTTAAAAATGTGATGAATTACGAAAACTGCATTTATTCCATCAGTAGACCTACAGACATTGGCCTAGCCAACTCCCTATTCGTGCACCACGCAAGGCCATAGCACAGCAGCACATAGCAGTACAGTCGGTCAACAGTGTCATCTAGTGTTGAGTTCGATCACCAACATTCATCTGCACCACGCATGCTATCATCAAATCGACGTAGTTTACACGAGGGAGTAATAAATGCAGTCGTATACATAATCAATATAGGGCCACAAATATGTGTTGAAAATGCATTTTACGACCTGTCAAATAAACTATATCCTTATAGGGCCTCCAATATTTTGCATTTGCTTGTATTTATTTATTTATTCAGAATAGTTTTTGACATTCTCTTCATATGGATTGTCTTAAGATAACGAACAGGCTTTTCTCTCTTCTTGCGGTCATATAGCCCACTCTCCCGTGCTTAGAGAGACCTGCCCAGGGGGAAGGCAGTAGGCTTGTTTGCGGTGGGCCCAACAGACAAACTAGCTGTAGCAAGTCCCCTTTGAACGAGTCCACCATCGCCCACCGTCCCACCATTAAAACCATAAAGTAATTTAGCCCAGACGTCTAGCCAGTTAGTCGGGTTTGCTTTGTTCGTCTGAATTTGAGACAAACAACCGAGCTCCAACAGGGCTGTAAACTCAGCGTTTTTGTCCTGTGCGGAAATACACTGGATTGGGCTTTGAAATTACAACATCCTGTCCATATTGTTCAACATCACAAAAAGGCAATTTAGGCCAAGAGCCCAGGAAACAAATGCCAGACGTGAATTTATTTTCACATTAGGAAACTTTAATTTTGTTACATTTCAAACGAGACGAATGGATCGAAATATGTTTCTTACAATTCATTAATTATAATTACTCTGTCGCTTATGAAGAAGTTGGTTTAAACTATGCCTATAGCGTTTGCTACAAGATTTGTTCAGAATTCCTGCGAGCCTAACTACTTTTTCCTTAGCTTCACGCACACGCAAAGGAGCCTCAACACAATGGTTAAAGGTTAAAAATATAATAATATCTTCATAAGCAGCTGCTAGTATTTTTGCTTTGGAAAATAAATTATTACACGTGACACATATGGCTAGGCCTGGGACGACACAGGCTCATTGGCCAAATGTTTATATGAAGTTGTCTTCTGCGGTTTTTGTCACGAAATAAATGTCTATTTCCTTTCCAAAATATGAGTAATGACCGTTTCCTATTTGTTCTATAACACATTGTACTGCTACATTTTGATTTATAGGCTATGTCTTTGATGTTTACGCAGTGCAATGCGAACTAGCTGTGGTAGTTTGTGGACAGATGTGGTGGCCTCTGCATACCAAGTGGTAACCTTAAATTCATGCATTCAAATATAATTTGTATCAAAACAGCACAAGATAAAATAAACGTTTTGTGAAATCATATTTAGTAACAACCTTGATGTGTCGGCGAACTTACATCAATCTATTCGAGAGAGAAAAAATAACCCACTTATGGGCACACTCTAAAGAGTGGTAGTCTAAAGATTCTGATTTGCTTGCAAATACTAGAAAGAGGATTAGGAAACGTTCCATCTGCTTCCAATATTCCACACAACGTGCAGGGAAATTGGGATATTTCATTTCTTACAGGTCTTTCTCTCCTGATTAACACAAATGCGGTTCGTGTTGCCTTTGTGTTGACATCATTATCGATACATTGGCTATTTTACGCGCCACAAACGTGCGCTTTAAGTTCCAAAATGTAGTTCTACATATGGATCTAAATTGGTCGTAAGATTGCATGCCATATTTACGTTTGTTTTACTTTGAGACATGTCTGAAAAGAAACACAGAAAATACAAGAGCCTCGTGGTAATGTTTATATTTGAGTAGGCCTATATCTACACGTATATAATGAATGAAACGTGCCTATACAATCGACTGAATATGAAATGCACAAATAGGTACACCAAACGGTTACGTTACCACATAGACGCAAGACAGACATTTTGTTAATGACGGCAGATGTTCTCTTTCTGTATAAAATGTGCTACTACACCCATAGCATAGAAAATGAACAAACATGGAAGAAACATTCACAGGGACATCATAAATTATGGAGTGAAGAAATTAAAACAATTCAAGTATTCTCTTTCTTATAGGCCTACTTCGGGGCAGTTTTTAATTTGTCCAAAATATCATGAATTCAAATGTCCCTTATAACAAAGAAACACATACATGTATCTTCAAAGTAAGTGCAGAATGTTTTCTTTTCTTGGAAAGGGGTTCGTTTAAAACTGGACAAAGAAAGGAGAGCGTATAAAACAAAAAAATATTTCGCAACAAACATGGAAGGTGGGGTTAATGCAAAAACTAAATCCAACCCAAAATCCAACATTAAGAAGTGAGCATGATGTATTTTGGTTTATCTTTGTTGTTGTCCATGGCAATAGTGGTTATTTTACTGTTGTCTGATGCTTGTTTTTGTCTGATGACGTTTTTGTAACAATTCCTTTATTATTGTTCTTTGTTGGCGTCGGTTTTTTCCTTGTTCATTTTCTTCATCTTCATCCGCCGGTTCTGGAACCATATTTTGACCTGCCTCTCAGTGAGGTTGAGGACTCTTGCCACCTCGTATCGACGGTCTCTGGTAAGGTACATATTGAACAAAAACTCCTTTTCAAGTTCGAGAGTCTGGTATTTTGAATAAGGGCACCTCTTCTTCCTTGTAGAACGCGCGTGAATCCAATTTGCCACTGGGTTATCTGCAAATAACACATGATCAGTCAGCAATAAACTTGAAGCAATGACAAATTAAACAACAATCATACAATGGCCCCAGACTATAGCCTTGTCCCGTGGGTCTCCAGTACAAAACTAGTGTATCTCCAGATAAAGTATGTATCAGCAAATGTAATGCTGTAGGCAACAAACGTCAAAACATGTAGGCCTATCTACAACATTTAGTGGTGCTTTTCCAGCTTTTCTCTTTCTTGGACTTCTGAGAAATGCCGTCGTTAAATACTCAATGGGCTTATTCACTTTATAGGCCCATAAAACGGCCTGTGGTTCAAGCCTTTACAAGTCAGTAGTGAAAGTCCCTCGAATATGTTGCAAACATTCCTCAAGTTGTTTTTGGCGTTATACCTGAATTTGGCTTGAAATGGAAAACGTTTAGCCTATGACAACAGACAACATATAACCAACACATAGGCACCACGTGTTCCCGTGTTGCCATGATAGTTATTTATCAGGGTTTCTCTTTGGTGTTTTTTCTGAGAATATCCACTTTTACTGGATATACTTGATGCTTGATATAGCAACATAATATCTCATTGAGATTATATTTAAAAGTTAATTCAAGGTAGTGTATTTTTTATTTTATTTATGGAGTTAGTGGCATACTAGCATAACATAAAATAGTAGCATAAACCACCAAAATGGTGACCACCAAAATAGATTAAAATGACGATCAATGTTGAAGTATTTGGCACATAAAATAGGCTACCTAATTGATTTAGACACGAGCATTTTACATTTCAGTGTCCCTATACATTCACAACATCCACACTGGCTGTATCCGACTTGTTTTTTGAGACCTATTTTATAACCTGCTCGTCGTTTTATAGCCCAATCCTACTAGCGTTTGTCTCTTTATAAGTCCTCAACGTAGCCCCCGAGCAGAGAAGATTCAGTCGAGGAAAGAAAAGATGAATGAAAGAGCATATTATGGGAAAGAGACACTATAGGCCAGCTCTAAACCAAACGCAATTAACACAGACAGAATATCATCCAAACACCCCCCCGCCCCCCCACCCCCCATTCCCGGTTGTAAAACAAGGGGCTTGAACTTACTTGGGTCTAATTCTGGCTTCTCGTCTTTATGCTTTCCGGAAGCCAAAAGCTCGGTCTCGGGAGAAGGGATGTTCGTTTGGTTCTTTTCTCGAATGTCAGCGGAGGTGCAGTAGAGATAATCCGTGTAGTTGCGTCCGTTGGAGGCGAGGCAGTCACCGGCTCGATGCTCCTGGAAGGCGTCGGGCTTCAGCCCATAGTGTCTGCCGTTGGCTGGGTAGCCAGGGAAGGACATGGTCCCCGAGATCGGCTCTAGCCATGACCGCACATACCTTGAGTCCGTTCCTAAATGAGGTTGGTGGCTGTATGGGTGGTAAACCACTGAGGACTGGGAGTGAACAGGGGCCCAAGAGGTAGTAAACACGGGAGGTTTCGGGGAAAAGCTGCAGGACGGATAGTCACCACACTCCGGTATAAGGGACGTTGGACGAGGGCCGGTGGAGTGCGAACCAGGAGCCGAGAATCGAGCCGCAAGAACATCCTCGCTTTCATGGTGTATCAAGGAATCCACATAATAATTACTTATGGGACCCGTGGTCGACATGTCGATGGTTCCGTTCTCTTTTACATGCATCCGATTATTATATGGAGTGTGTGTACTTTTTTTTTGATCTACCCATAGAACAATCAACGCAGGTAATTATTTCTCAAAGCTTCCCCAGCTGCAATTGGCTGCCTTAGCAACACGTGATTATATTTTGCCCCTCAAAAATTGCACAGTGGATCAATGCGCGGGTTATCACAGCATTACACAATATATGTCTTATAGAATCATATTCAGATGTTTTCCCCTGGACGAATTAGAGGTAAATTCAACAGTATTCTATCCTGACGTTGATAAAATATAAGTCAAATAGTCAAATATATCGTAAAACAGACTAAGGTTGGCTAGGTTTGAAATCGCAGGCACTATTTGTTGATGTAATCAATCTCTGTCTAGTGTGCGCAATATCTGTAGTCCAGTTTCATGCGCGTATAGACATAGTTAAGTAGTAAAATAGATCATTAAACTCACTCTCTAACACATAAGGCGTTTTATTCTTTTGCGTTTTTCATTGTATAACGCTATTCCTTTTTTTATCGGGAAAATATAGTTACTCTACTTTTTGGATGGATAATATTGGATAGTCTATGACATTGTAATTTAGGTAATGTAATATATGAACAAGAAAAAAGTTTGCACGGACTATAAATTGGCATTATGGGGATACGTTTTCCCAAAATTGAGTACGTATGCTTTAGATATGAGGAGGATGCTTGAAACTACTACGATGCTTGAAACTTTGCACACTACAGCGGTATATTCGGCAAGTGGCCGGCGGTGCATGTTTTTATGTCCTTCAATAAATTTTTACGAGGACCATTTGATTGTTCATAAACTTGTCGTTAATAAAACTGCAGTCGAGTTCCTATCTTAACATAAAAGCAACACTGTCCATGTGGGACAAGTCCCATCAAACTGGAACGCTGAGGACGGACAGCAACGACAGGGACTGGGGGACTATATGCTGCAGAGTAGAGGAGGTATTGGTTCAAGGAATAATCCGGATGCAGGCTTGAAGCAAGACGAATAAACGTTCTTCTTTGTAAGACTAATATAGTATTAGCTGATCTCTGATCCCAGCATAAACCTTTTGTTGTCATTTATGCCTATAGAGCAGAAGTCTGTGTATATTCTGCGGCTAACAATAGCCTACAAAATGTGCATTTCAGAGTGTGTACTTCTCATATCAGCCAGGCCCATCTGTATAAGTCTCTGTGTAAGGCTGATTCCGATTTGCTGCAGTTATTGACCCCACAAACACATTTAACGACGATGGTTCGTCGAATGCATGCCATGGTAAGATCACATACTTTCATATTCAAAATATTACATTTGAGCTTTTATTGTCCAATACGAATGTGAGACAGACCGCTAATACACAATGTTGTTGTCAGAAATAAAAATAGACATAGCCTATTATCTCAAATCTTATTATTGAATAGTTAAAGATGGCATCTTCGACACTGTCTTGTTTTGTCATTTAAGAGCTGGTAGTGGGATGTCTCGAAGTCATTGCGTTGCTGACCTAAAATATCAAGGGAGGTCATTCGTTTTTGCGTTAAATTGAATAATGGAATGGGAAACTTAGACATATAAAAATGTGATAATTTATTTAATTTCTTAATCTAATTTCATTGCATTACTTGAACTTCCTGCAATGAAAACATGGCCTTGTACGGTAGTCTGTATAGCATCCTTAGCTTTTGAACAATGAAATGTAAACACCCAAGAAGTCTGGAACTTGTAGCAGGTTTAAATTATAGTGATTGTGTAGTAAAAGATAACTATGGATGGTGGGGACGAAGGGCGTTGTTTGACTTGCAAAGTTGGGCAAAAGCATTGGTTGTGTTATAGCTAATGTTTAAAATAGTGTTAATATTAATCAAAACTGTTATCCATATATTCTTATCAATACGATGCAACTGAATATCAAGACAGTCAAATAGAATGTATTTTGCTCAAATAAAATAGGATAAACCTTGTGCTCGCTAACGTTGGCTTTTTCCCAGTAGATACGCAGTTACCATTCAGACCCAATGAGGGCACCAGCCTATTTTACCCCTAGGGGTTTCCCTTGATATTAAACCCATTAAATCCTAAATATAAATATTATAGACAACGTGATCTGTCATTAAAAGTCAGACACACATATATCTATCTGTAATACTATAATTCAAACAAATGCGTAATACACGCTTTATAACCTTACCCACGCGGCAATATATCGACTTTATAAGTGACCAGAAAAGTAAAAAAGGCAGGCCAGTATGATGCAGAGAAACTATAGGGAACTATTCACAATAATATGAACAAACATATACACAGGTAAGAGCAGATCAGCATGTTTTATGACAGCGGGTCCATATATGCACTTATGTCTAAGACAGAGTAGCTTGAGTCTTGTTTAGTAATTGTTTCCCCCACAGATATGAAATTCATCTACAAATATTACTATTGGTATTGCTGAATGAACGGAAATGCATTATTTAACAACAAATATGATTACATCCGGGGACAAATATCAGTATTATGTCATTGTTGACAAATGTGTGCATGTTTAAAATCCTATTTTGTCATTATTCTGCTGTATTATTTTGTATTTATTTATTGTGCTGTTGATTATTGATAATAAAAAAGAAAATATCACATTTATGTATCCTAGTTTCTTAAGTTGTGGTTTGGTTATTTACGTTTTTGCTCCTGACCGTGATTCCAAACCTCTGAACATTTCAATCGTATATCGGCGTGTAAAGCCATATCACGGAAGCTATTGTTATGATACCAGTGTAGCCTATGTATTAAGGCAGGCCTACTGATATAGACTCACCTAACTCCTGATTAAAGAGCCGATAATGTTGATTCATTCAAATGATTGTTTTTACTGTGTATTTTACCACAATGCTTTTATTGTGCGTATGTTGTGCAACCCAAATGCACTCTTCCATATTTCACCATGAACCTTGATCATTGTCAGTCATTCATTTGATTATCATTTGATCTGGTTCTTAGGATTGGTCAATCGTTTAATTCAACCTGTGCACGCACGGACGACAATCATAAGAGAGTCTAACTGATTTGACACATTGTCTGAAAATGTTATGTCTATCCTACTTTAGGGTGGGGTTATACGTGTCTCTAACAACGCTATTCTATCAAATTCCATTCATTTTAATAATGTCTCTCAGTATTGGGATGCAATATAAGGAAATTCTCTAAAATGGTGCATTTACACACTGATTGTCAACTGCTGGTTTGATATTTGTCTCGCTGGAGCAATGGCAGAGTAATTCACTGACCAAACATGGTTATAAGGAGAGGACTGCAGGAGACGAAAAGGGCGCAGACTGTCACTGTAGACAACAATGGCGTCCAAAGATTCTCTCCTCTCAGTGGAGGGGTCAGACTGCAATATATTGTTAGCAGTCAGATTAAATTCTTCATTCAAAAAGGGCTACAAGAGCTGGGTTTTAGAAATGCAGATTTTTTTTTTTTGCACATGCATGTTTCAGCCAATCAACATCTTGTCCGAAGATGATGTTTAACATGTATGTCCAAAACATACTAGCTATACTACATAGTAAAGATCGTAAGTTCATGATATAGTTTCAAATAAATACCAAGGGATATAGCAAAAAAAGTAGATTTCGGAAATGTTAGTGTTAGACTCGCTGTAGGCCTAAGTACTAATGTATAAATGTTTAGCAAAATTATCAGAAGCCATACGTAGCGGAAGCATGTTTCATTTGAAATCTAATTCGATATACTCCTAAATCATTTGGCAAGTTTTAAACATCTTATGTAAGATTATATGGATCAAGGTCATTGTTGGAAACTATGGCGCAAATGTGTGGAGCTAAAATAATATACAAATCCGGAGAATAGTAAACGTGCAAGCTAGATTTTTAAATAAATATATTAAATCAGAATATTTACATTCAACATGTCAATTCTAGATACATGGACGTTTTAGCTTAAAATTGCACTCACCTCGCATAACAATTAACAATATTCACGAACGAATTATGCAAATATCGCATTACAAACTAGTGATCACTGTATTTAGGTGCACTCCTACATGAAGGAACTTTAAGTAAGTACTTGTTTTGATATATGATGCATATTTGAACAAGGGATATTTTTTCTGTTGTACAGTCCAAACCTAATTTGAATCGTCAAATGAATTAGCCTATACAGTCCAGGTTAAAATCTTACCCTCAAACCTTTATGTTTAATCACCAAGGTGCCAATTTGAAAACTATTCAGTGAACAATATATTGTTATGATGCTAAATAACAGAAACGCAAATCCTTTTAAAATAAATCGCTAGTAGTATATGGTTCAGGCAACAGCTATTTTAGGCAAATGAAGGATGAGGTAGGCATATGAGCTCCCCAAAAGCTTCGTAGCACTATAATCGTTAAGTCCATCATATGATCCGTCGTTAGTTTAAGAGCTTTTACTGAAACCGTTTATATGACTAAAGGTTTATAAAGCGGTTACAGCGGAGCACTTCAATCATTAATTAACGAGAAAGCCAGACCACTTGTAGAACAGCCAAGTGCTTCGTTGGGCAAATTTCCCTCTCTGTGTCAGATCACATAAAAATAGACAGTGGTGGGTGCATATGGTATGGTCCTGTATTCTGTGGGCTAGAATTACAGTACCATATGAAATACAGCTATTTTCCCACAATGCACCGAAATGTAGAGTATTTCCGCAGTAAAATGTTTTGTTGTTTATTTTGTTGCTGTTGATAATACAAATGACAGTTTTTGTTACAGTGTAGGCCTAATTGTGTATTATGGTGTGTTAACTCCTCATAACGCTGATGCAATGCGACAATTCAGAAAATGAACAACTGCCAACGGTACAACTTATAGGTTATGCACGGACACACACACACGCAGAGACTAGTATACTTGCCACTGTGCTGCACCATTTATGTTTACATACTGTTTTACCCATTTCTTGTGTATATCCTGTATTCTAGTCAAGGCTCATCCTATATAACTACTGCTGTAGACACATTTTCTATTCATATAGTGTATCTATATCTATATATATTCCGGACTCGTCCTGATATTTCTTCATTTCTTTCTTGACATTTTTGGGGGGGATTTGTGTGTGTTGTTTTCTATTGTTATATATTACTGCGCTGTTGGAGCTAGAAACTATCATTTTGCTGCACCTGGGATAATATCTGCAAAATATGTGTACTCGACCAATAACATTTGATTTGATTTTTGTGTCATAATATAGGCCCTCTGCAAATGCTCGCATCCGGTATCAGATACCTCCGGGCACGCCTTTTTTTAGATATAGCAGTAATCATGCACACATTTTGTTTCACCATGACACAGCTATCAGCTCTAGCCAGGGATGAGACATGGGTGTAGTCTATGCGCGGTCTCGCGACACAGTTTCATGATGAACCAGGCTTATTTATATTAGCCTGCATTATACATATACTTAAACACCCGGATGGTGGTGACAATGACTTCGCCTTCATGAAGATAATAAAGCCGCCCAGTTACACTGCAGATATACAGATACCGGACTGTGAAGCCTTGCGTTAAAGTGACAAATTCATCCAATTCATCCCGCGCCCCACCTGTTTTAAGATGGTCAAATGCGTGGTTCAAATGCAATTCTTCACTCTATGACAACATACTATTTGCAATGGCAATTCCTATTAGATAATACGAGAAATTATAACCTGTCTACAAAAGAGGCAAAATTAGCCAAGTAAATGTGAACCTTCATTAAAAATACCTGGTTACGTGTTCGTGCGTAATTGCTGTGCGTAATTGTGCACTAGTACGAATTCGAACAGTCTCAGTGTGAGTGTTTGAGTGTTTCCTCTGGGTGTCAATTCGAGTGCTGTAAATTATTTGTCAGTGGTGCATTCCAGAGCGAGACATCTATTCACTGAACTGAATGAAAATGACTTTGGATTCCAGACTGTCTCTGTTAGTGGCACTGACTGTTGTGAGAAGGGGGTTGATATAACAACAAGGCAAAATGGCGAGTAAATATAAACACATGCTCTCCAATTGAAGAGAGGGGACTTTGACTGTGCCATGTTAAAAAACGTTCTTGACCAAACGTGAAAGAATTGTGTTGTGTATTATAAATACAACAAACAGTTGATTTTCCTCGGCCACGTCTTGTCGTTTGGGTCATGTGGACCTAGGTTAACCTAGTTTCATGGATCAGATCGTTTTTATTTGAGAACGTTGAGGAAACGGAAACAATCAGAAGTGTCATCTGAAATATAATTTGACGATGGAGTCATTTCCCCTTCATCCGAAGAGGTTGCAAATGCATTATAGGTCAACAAAATTAGAGGGATATTCAAAGGTCCGTTCAGTGAGCCCAATCGCACACGTGCCACAATCAGAGATATACTGGTCTGTGATCAACTTCTATACAGAAGAGGGTTGAATAGCCTACATGACGACAACATACCTTATTTCCACATTTTATATTGACTTTAAGGCCAATAACATTGTACACATTTGAGGGGAAATAAAACATACATTTAATTAATATTTGGCAATGTTGCTAACTGGCCTACAGCTCGATTCACTCTTCATATGTAAAGGATATGCTCATCATATTATGATGGAAAAAATGAAACCCAAACAAAAGCATCATCAGGGAAACCTAAGAAGAAACCAGTAACGAAATGAAAAGGCAACGAAAGAGGTCTAACGTCTACCCCATGTTGTTTACAGCCCATTCTCTCTATGAGAATCTAAAGTACGTTTTACAGCCCGTCACAAACATGAGAGCCGGGGAGAAAAGTCTCCGTCCCGGCTATTACAGCTCCAGTTCATTTACAATGCCATTTGCGAGGACTTCAGTCAGAGTCTAGGGTGTAATTGAACGGAAAGTGTCGCCCTTGATGAAGACGAACTGACGTAATCAAGGCAGTTTCTTGTTGCGGAGCCAGGAAGCGAATCCCAACAACATGAAACTACCTAAACCACGCTTCAGCTGCGCAAGATGGGGTGTTCCATCGGGAAGGGAGACAAACAAACAGCAAAACACTCAAAGCCAGGTAAGGATTTTATTGTCTGTCAACCATAACATAGCTATTACCAGCATAATGAAACAAATAGGAATCGTTCATCCGAATGTATTATATCATTGTCACTGTCATCCTAAATAGGCTAAGTGTGTACAACATTGAGAACCAACAGCAAATTAGGACATTGAAATAGCTTACTGTTAAACCGCAGAATAATAACAAATGGTGTCTGAAAATGCCCAACTAATAAAGGGAAAACTATTTAGACAAAGTATACATAATCGATATCAACACAGCAATAACAAAACCAATGTCTGGTTCAAAATGCTCAAAATGTTCCCAAAAGAAGAACGTCAAATCAATTGGTTTAATCAGACAACCCATCCCATCTCGCATGCTCGAGAGCGCTGTCAAACAAGCTCCACTGGCAGACCAACCGGCAGACAGGCGTGACATCTCAAAAATCACAGCTGAGTTAATAATACGTACCTATTTGTGTCCTACCTTGAATTTCCCCGGAGACACTCTGTCGTGGTGGTCCTTATTTATTCAAGCTGTCTTTGATGTTTCTGTTGTTGTTGTTTATCATCCATCCTTTTCGTTTCTTGACGAGATAACAAACAGCCCTGTATCGTCAAATAAGTAGGCGGCAGGCTACATAGCAGAGGGAGCCGGTCGAGCGCGTTGGTGACTCCAGTACAAAGCAGACACTCTCCACTCTGTAGACTAGCCTAGCCCTCTCCTCCACACACGTTCAAACGATGCATCTTTACTGCAGCAGCCAGCTAGCACATTATATTTGCAGATCATAAAATCCCCCCCGAGCTCATGCTTCTACCACGAGACGGTCCTGGCATAATACTTTTATGACCTTGACTTACTGTGGTCACCTGGATACTATTTAAACCAATCTCTTCTATTAAAACGGCCATGATCTTCCCACTCTCATCTGCAGCCTCTCTCTCTCTCTCTTCCCCTCTGTCTTTTCCTTTCTCAGAGTGCTAACATGATAATAAGGGGAAGGACAAGCTATATGTTATATATTTCATTTCAAATCCCCTCCTTTATTCTATTGGACACGGTTTTCCTTTAGGAATCGTCAACGGGTCGTATATGACGCAAGCAACAATGTGCATGCAAACAGTGCGAATAGCCTATCATGGCCTACATAGCAGAAGCAACTAAACTAAAGACAACAAGATGAAGCAACGGAATGAGGAAACATTCCAAAACAAACAATGTCTGTTTTCATTCCGGCAGTTCTAGCAGTTCTATGTTGGCAGGGCAACCGGTACCTCTATTCAATGTTCATGTGTTGAAAGGCAAACTCAACTGCTGACCCGAAACCATGTCCCTCCTTGATAAAGTAATGTACTCTTGGGCATCGTTGATATATTGTCCTTGTATGAAGGCACACTTTGTGTGTGTGTGTGTATGTGTATGTGCATGTGTGTGTGTGTTTGGGTGTATATGGAATGGTTTTATAGATAAAATAATTTTAAGTGAAGTTGTGGACTGCCATATGATCCCGTCCACGACATTCCTTATTGAGTTTCTTGAGTTTCATCCTTCGGTTCTGGAACCAGATCTTGACTTGTCTATCGGTCAGATCGATACTCTTACTGATCTCCAGGCGGCGCTCGCGAGACAGGTACATGTTATACAAAAATTCCTTTTCCAGCTCGAGCGTCTGGTGCTTTGTGTACGGGCATCTCTTCTTCCGTCCACTTGTGGCTTTTAACCAGTTTCCTGGAGCATTTTCCAGTGTAAAATCATCTGTAGACATAAAACATGGAAAAGGTGAGCATACTGAAGGACTACTTCCGTGTTCAAGACAGTCTATACCAGGCCCTTTGCGTTCCAATTGGTCTGCGTCAGGTCTGCACTGCCGCACCGCAATGTCTGGACTGTCTTTGACAATCTTTATTTCGAATGCACATTCAAGTTCTTGATCTTGAATCAAATGTCCACGCGCTCTATCAAATACATGGGTTCAAAAATCATCTAATTTTGTCGACTTTCTTCGAACGCTTTGAACGAAGTTGCAACAACAACAAAAGTACCTGATGAATGATGAAACATAATGTATAGGCCTATTCGTTTGGCAGCAATACTACATCCGACCCACTTGTATTACTGTCCTATAGCCCTGGTTTGAGGTTTGAGGCTACCCTACATGGAAACTGGAGAGAAATTGGAAATAGCTGCATAGCCAGTACTTGATTTCGTATATTCAAGAGTACACGGATAACATACATGGTTACTTCCCAGCTTCGATTTTCTTAGGAGTAAATATTTCCAACATTTTGAAACGATTGATGAATTCAACGTTGAGCAGAATATAATAGTGTCATCTCTCGATTATCGGTGGTTTTATTTTCTTCCCAAAGGCTGGCCAAATATGAAATGTTAGGCGGCTACATTGTGGCGGTTGAAAGTAGTTTTTTGTGTGGCAATTACAAATATAGCTCTACCCCAAAATATGTAGCCGAGACTGGACTGACTAACGGTTTTATAAGACAAACGAGGGATAGTCTAACATTTTGCAGCAACATTTATTTCATGCACGTTGGCCCAAATAGAAATTCATTTTTGGCAAACTTGAACTCTACTAAACTGAATTACATAGCGTTAGCTAGTACAAATACACAACGTAACCAAGCAATGTATTATTAGTATTATTAATAATAATAACAAGAATAATATTCATAACAATATCACGTGGACGATTCGTTAATAATATATGTATTCACCCTCTACCTTTGCTTTTAATCATTTTGGATACACACAACATTGTCCGGGGGAAAAACGGTGTGTTATCCACCCGTTATCCTCTATTACAAGAAAAATAAAAAGGGAATATATTAACTAGCATGACGTTTACGCTAGCTAAACCCCATTGTTATTATAAGAACATGTATTTTATATGCAAGGTGATTTTCATATAAATAAAACGAGATATAATAGTTTAAAATTCAAGGAAAGACAATTTCGTGGACGCTATTTCAGACTGCGTCTATCGTACACTGTTTTACCAAAAAACAGTCGTTATCGAAATTAAGACGTGATGTATAGCCTTAGCTGTATTCTGCTTTATATAACGTAGGATATAGTCTAACGTATATAATTACACCATTATGGTGAGTCAAATTAAGTTGTTGCAAATGGTTAGGCCTTCTTTATACATTTGAAATGTCCCATGTAGTGTCTGTGTGTGTGTATTTGTCTGGTCAATCTGTTTGATCTGCACGCGCGTCATGCGTTATGAGTGTGTGTGAACGTGTTTACTTCAATGATAACGGCCCATCTCACATTCTCACAGTAATAGAAAGGTGATAAATGCCGTCGCCACGGTAACCCCTGCTAGGCTAGACCATTAAATGCTTGTTCAGAATGTCTCCAAATGTTCTGGATAGAACCAAAAAGGATTCTATTGCTTGCTTCATATATGGCACCCCTTAAGGTTCTGTACAGAACCCTTTTGAAAGGTGCTTTGATCAGAACCCCAGGGGTTATTCTTCGTTGAATCAAAATTGGTTCCATATAGAATCCTTGGGTTCGATATAGGGTTCTATATGGAACCAATTACGATTCTATATAGAACATTAAGGGGTGCCATATATGAAACAAGCATAAAACTTGTTTTTTATCCAGAACCTTTTTTTCTAAGAGTGTACAGTAGATATAGCATACACAATTGCAGAATATCAAAACGCCCACTGAAGCTTAGCTCATGCATGCAGAGGAGACCATTTTTAGTACACCATTTTTAGTACACCATTTTAAAAATTGCCACATTGTATCTCACAACTGTTTTATGGTACGTTTTTAAGTATGTGTGTGTGTGTGAGAGAGAGAGAGAGAGAGACAGGAGAGAAGGGGGGCTTTTGGGTTACCTTTCAATTCGCTGTCGGAGTTATCAGAACAACTGTCAGTCTTTGCGCTTTCCTCTTTCATGCTCTTTCCCTGTTTTGCCTTTTCGTTGCGCATTTCCTCGCTGACTGTCTCCTGGGTAGATTTGCTCATTTTAACCGTTGATTCTCTGGGTGATTCAACAGATGTCGTCACCTGGTCCAAAGAAGCAAAGCCTGTCCCGACCTGCTCTTTTCGCTGTCCCCTGCTCCCTCTTGGGTATACCTGTTTCTCTCCTCCATAACATTCGGACGTCGCCGAGACAGCGGTTTGGTCGGTCTGGCTGCTACTATTGTTCCCAAGCCGGATGTAAGTAGCCGACTCTGTAGCTTCCTTATTAGCCCTGCTGCTACTGTCACCCTGATACAGACAACAGAACGCCTCCTCTTTGACGTTGTCGGTTGGAAACGAACACGGTTGTAAACTGGACTGGGCAACAGGTTGCTCGTCCCTGTTAGTTTTGGAAGCCGAGGTCCATGTGCCCAGTTGGGATGACAGGTAAGGCGCATCTTGGTAGGAGCCGAGAGTTTGGCTGCTCAGAGGAACCTCGTCTTTTTTCGATCCAACTACTCCAAAATGTCTCATCATTGAGCATCCATACTCAGATGCAGCCGGGTGGATGTACATTCCATGGTTGCTGTTGGAGTAGCCTTCGCCTCTATAGGAAGATGATCCTCCCATCAAAGAATCCATAAGGAAATGACCCGCAGCCATGTTATCCTGGCATGACATTATTTGTATTGTTGTTGTTTTTTTCCCCCGTTTCTGTTCCTGTAGTAAAGGTTTTCTGGAGGAGAATAAGGACAGTTGGAAGCTGACATATTTTGGGGGCCAAAAATATCAGCAACATAATTATGGATTCTTGGAGCTCCATGTCATGTGATTTTCAGACCAATAGCAATGTGGAAGTGGCCTTGAGGCGCCAGGCTGGGATGACGTCAGCGTGGTCAAGTTGGTAAGCAAAGGGGCTTAAAGACGGTGCAAGGGTGCTCTCTAGCGGAGAGCTTTGTGTAAAGACAGCCATGGGAGGAGTGAACAAACGGGTAGATAAATATTTTACAATCACTTACTTGGGTATAACCGAAATGAAATCTAGTTTAAAAAAAATCATTGTTAAGACAGGCTAACATTAAAACAAGACAGAGCAAATAGTTCGATAAATATGATTATTTCTTGGAACTCGCTCGATGCCACTTGGAAAGCCACTTCTAGGTATTCGTC
The DNA here is from genome assembly GCF_018296145.1 of Oncorhynchus tshawytscha. Taxonomy (NCBI): domain Eukaryota; kingdom Metazoa; phylum Chordata; class Actinopteri; order Salmoniformes; family Salmonidae; genus Oncorhynchus; species Oncorhynchus tshawytscha. The sequence continues at coordinate 9,790,961 of NC_056450.1, read as the reverse complement.
AACAGATTCAGGAATAAACCAATGGTCGCATAGAGTATGTCAGCACCACTCTCGGTTAGGCCTACGTTTGTTTGGCAAACTGATTTTCATAAGAGGTCAAACTTTAGACTATTTGCCATAGACCAACCGACAGGCCTCTGTCAAATCACTGTAGCTGCTGTGGCACCCAGCAGTTGCATAAGGACATTTGCTTGCCTACAATCTATTTAAAAGGTTAACCAGTTTGAGTATGCCAAAGTGTGTTTTACTTCAATTATTTGTTTTTCTAGAGCGTTTAACGCATTTGATGTATATTCCAGTAACACAGTTTATTTGATATGTTTTACTGTATAAAGGCCTATAGGCTACTACTCAGTGTTTTGTTTTAAAGTTCCACCAGTGTTGATGTGAACAGATCGTTTCAGGATATATATATATATATATATATATATATATATATATATATATATATATATATATATATATATATATATATATATATATATATATATTAGACCTAGTTACATAAAACAATCACCAAAAGTTAGAAAATTAAATTGAATAGGGTTTATAAGATGCGTCTACAATTTATCCTGGGCCTATACAGAATGGTTGGTGGAAAACATACCTTTCCCCTTACGTTCAAAATTATAAGAAGGATTAGGCTATTATAGTTCGGGTCCTTTTTTCCCCATTCTAACTGGTGCGCAATTCGTGCGTAATAGGCAATTTCATTCATATCAATGCAGGCGTGACTTCAACTTGAGGGAGAAAAATATACACGGGCCTACGCCTCGTGTAAATTGTTATTGCAGATACAATTATTCCCAATTTTCTTAAAAATATTGAGTGTAATTCAATGTAGATAATTCCATGTCATTAACAAATTAAAGCAGACATTTCTGTGTGCGTTTTTATATTTCTTACTAATTGAAGCATTGACTAAGACGTTTTTAAAACCCTTGCAAAAATATATATCATGTCAATAACGTTCTGGCGTGTAAATCGTTACATAATGATAATCCTGTTTTCCAGCGAGGACAGTAGTTCACATTTTCTGAGATTGATAGTCCGAAAAAAACAGAACATTTCTTTTTTCAATTCATATTTTTTGCATGCCTATTCGCATCTTATTTTAAGGTTAAAATGTAAGAGCCACGAGTCAAAAAAGGTATGGATGCAAGAGGGTTTACCATATTTTGAGTCAACACCACAATATCAAAAGATGCGCATAGTTTTTCCTGCCGTAGTCCTATGAAAATGCCTATCAATAAGGCTTAGGTGTAGTATTTTTATACGCGAATATTTATGTGGTCAACACGTTTGATATTCCAATTGCTGAGGTAATACAAGTACATCTACAAACAGTAGTCTACCAGGTTTAGCAACTAGGTCCTAAACAAAGCAGGACCCCTCATGGCGCGTGTTGTTATTTCTGTGTGTTGGCTATGCTGCTTTAAAGTCAAAGGGGCAACCCAGCCTCTTTATTTATACAATTTCACCACGAGACATGACAAATCATTATTCTCAGACTTGCACGAGTTGTAGGTCTATTTCAAACGGAGGCGAAAATGTACGAGTGGTTACTAGCTCACTAGAATTTGGACAGAGAATGACACATTTCCATGAACTTTGAGGTTGTTTAGAGGCCCAGTGGAGTCAAAAACGTGATTCTTTGTTTTACATATATTTTCATTCTATGAGGTTGAAATAATACTGTGAAGTTGTGAAAATCATGCGCTCTAAAAAAAAAAAAATGCTGTAACCCAGCACTGGGTCACTATAGCACTGGGTTATTTTGACCCAGCACTGTTGGGTTATGTGAATGACCCAACACGTTGGGGTTGTTATTTTGACCCAGCAGTGGGTTGTTTCTTACTTTATTTCTAGGCTATTTTTCTACCTTTTCTCTATTACAGAATCAGCTCATTTTCTAAAAGTATGAATAATTCTAACATTAATTCTTAAAATGACATGGGGCCAGTCATGACAAATTGTAGATAGAACACAACACCTTTATTCTCAGCTATTCATCTCAGCTACAAAATGAAGTCATGCAAAAGACAAAGCACAAATAGGGAACACACAAATAAGCAAACATTTCAGAAGCACAATCCATCATTTGAAAATCACAGCAGCCCTACCAATTTAAGCTGAGGAATGGGGCTGAAGAAAAGTAACAACTTTACCCTCTACTCCCCCAAGCCCTACCAGGTATAGATGTTCAAGTGCATTCTTTGTAAAAACAACAACAACAAAACATAATGTCTCCAGAACCTGCCCATTCATGATGGTGAATGCCAGGGACTAGAGACGATTGTCCCCGAGACTCAGAACAAAGGGTGTCGGGTCGCTTGTTCTTTTGGTCACCTGGTGGAGATATTCAGTCATATTGGTTCCAACCGGGAGATTAGAGAATATGACTATAAAATGTGGAACAATAAGACACACATGACACTTTGCACAAGGCAACACGGACACACACACAAACACACACAGATTGTGGCCCTTCCTATTATTCAGAACATGCTACACTCATATACAGTCTATTGCTGTGCGCAGGAGGTTCATCTGTATTGAGTTCAGCCCAGAAACTTTGTGCGTGGTTTACAGTATTACATATTAAATAGTATTCAATATTCCACAATCCACATACTTGCAATATGAGTTTCGGGCCTCATCAGTGCTTGTGCGGGCAGTCTTCTTTCTAACTTTTTACACTGGTGTTGGGGGAAACCCTTTTAGGACCATGTATTCTGTAGTATCTGGGGTACAAAGACATGAGGTTTTAGGGGACAGTCAAAATGGTTAAAGGTGGAGGAACATTTCATTTCAATATGTAGCTAGCTACCTGCACTGGGTACACTGATGGTGGGAGAAGCACTCTCAGGGCCTTTAGTAACCTATCGGTTGGACAAAGACATACCAACATTTAAGTGGAGAGTCAAAATGGATAGACTAAACTTCGATGAACAATTAAGACACTCTTTTCATTTCAATGTGTAGCTAGCTAGGTATAGCTACCTAAAATAACTGTGTGCATCCACACTGAGACCAGCAAGCTAACTCGTAGAAAGACTTAGGCTAAAAGCCATACAGGAGCCTAACTGAACCACCATAAAAGCACAAGTTATAAGCTTGCCAACTAGCTACCATGTTTAACCATGTTAAATTAAATCAGAAACAGGGAATAGGCCTAGCTAAGTAAAATATATAGCTAGCTGTTCTAGCTAGCCAAACAGAGTGAGAATCCTAGTTTAAGCTAGCTAACTACCTGAGGTGGAACTATGCACCACACAGTAGGCCTACAGAAGACAAGCGTTCTACAGGCACTGACATAGCTAGCCAAACTTAAACAAAAACCTTACATTTGCTACCACACAGAGTACAGGACAATAGCTTGTTAGCAGGCTCGGGCTAGCATGCATGGGGTTGTTTAGCTAGCTAACATAATCTACAAATGTCAATGACTGAGATAATACAGAAGGTAATTATGATAGCTAGGTCTATTTGACCTGAATGGATAATTACAAACGTTAGCTTTGTACTAACATTTTTTCGGTCAGCCACAACGGCTTGCCCCTTTTGTCCATAAGAAAAGTAATTCCCCTCAGTGCCGGCTGCAACAGTAGACTTGTTACAGATGCAACAGTCCTCATTCACAAGCTTGCCGGATTACTTTCTGGTTTTGGTGGGAGAATTTAACCCACTCACTGGAACATATCTCAAAACCCCAACCTCAATAACCCAGTATCAACAACCCAACATTGCTCCTATTAAAGAAAACAAACCAGCTAAGTGACCAAATGCCTTCAACCCAGCAAATGGGTCATCCAAACAACCCAGTATTTTTAGAGTGTGATATGTCCTTTAAGTGTAAGAGCTGTTTGAAAATACAGCTGGAAATTTCTGCCTGTTTTGGTGCGATGGAGTTTCGGCCTGCCTGGTGACATCACCAGGCGATAATTAGTCAATAAACCAATAAGAAAGAGAGTTACAAACCTCTTTGCCAATAGCTAGTTTTCAGTTTTCCCCTCCCAACTCATACCACTCCTAGGCAGTTGTAGCAAAATTTTTGCTTGAGAAATTGCTCCTTGATAGAAGCTATTTTTGTTTATTTTTGACAATTTGAATTGAAAACAATCACAGGTACTTACGCATTCTCTTTCCTTGAGTCAAATTCAAACAATATCAGAGCAATTTGAGTTGCATACACTCTGAGAAAAAAAGGTCCTGGATAGAACCAAAATGGGTTACTTTCTTTGCTTTATATATGGCACCCATTAAGGTTCTATATATAACCATTTTGTAGGGCTTTTTGACCAGAACCCCAGAGGTTCTTCTTCACTGAACCAAAATCGGGTTCTATATGGAACCAATGTTGGTTCTACACTGAGTGTACAAAACATTAAGAACACCTCCTCTTTCCATGACATGATCCCTTATTGGTGTCACTTGTTAAATCCACTTCAATAAGTGTAGATGAAGGGGAGGAGACAGGTTAAAGAAGGATATTTAAGCCTTGAGACAATTGGATCGTGTTTGTGGATCGTGTTTGTGTGCCATTCAGAGGGTAAATTGGCTGAATATTCTCAATGTTAGGAAGAATATTTTTGGTTCTATCTCGATTTTTTTTAAAGAGTGTAAGCAAAAGGGTAAAAATTACAATTAGACGGAGACCCTTTGATTCGTTTCTGAGCAAATAACTAAAAGTCTAGCTAATAGCCTAAGAGCAATTCATTGAAATGATTAATGTTGATGCGTATTGAATGGTGTGAGTTCAAGGCCATTTTCACTTAAAATATTGAATCTTTGCTAAATGCTGTAGCTTATTTCAAGTAGGTACATTAGGCTACATTGGCTGTGGAGAATGCCGTGGTTTCTCTTCCAACCACTAAAAGCAAGGGTAATGTAATGACTGTTTTGATTGGTTTCCTCGCCTGTCCATCATTTCATCCTCTTGTTAGAAATATAATCCAGTCTTTCATTCTAACGCTAATCAATCAATTTGAGGACACATTTCGAAAACCTATACCTACCTATTCAATATGTCTCAGAATATGTTAACATTATCTAATAAGCGCTTGCTCAAGTTAGTTTTGTTGTGTGTTGATTTCGTTCTGAACATCACCCACACATACGCAACCTACTACAGAGCAATATTAAATGTGTAGAGTAAGTTCAGTGCGGAGACTTGATAGGTTAATTGTACCAAACGTGGGTGCAATAAAAGGGATATAATGTTGAGTATTTTACCATTTCTATTATGAAATGTGTTCCTGTTTTCAGACTGACAAACATGGAAGTTGTAACCCTCCATTGTAGTTTTATGTTGGCCTTTGCAACTACCTATACTTAAAAAAATTGCTTTCGCGTTTGATAAATTATTTATTATATTATGGAACCTGGGGTATGGGATTCAATTATATTTTATAAAATTAAAAAGTATTCTCCAAGGGGTTGTGTTTTGTGATAGAGAGATTAAGGTAAATGCTGCTGCAACGATACCTTTAGAAGACTATTAAAGTTGGCAAATGAAACCAGCATCCTGAATTCGTCATCCTCAGATATGTGTATACTAATACCCATGCAGACTGCGTGTGTGTGCACATTATCTCTCTCTCTCTCTCTCTCTCTCTCTCTGTGTGTGTGTGTGTGTTTGCCCGCTTACGAATGGTTGGTAGTATCTCAATTTAAATAAGGAGTAATTGTGGAATTTACCTATACTGAAGACACAGCCCATTACACCATTCCCGGAGACACAGATACCTTTAACATTCGTGGTTTCAATAGATACGTTATAACCCGTTATAACCTAACTCGTGTTCAACATGGGTCATTGCATAGCATAATAATGGGAACTTTAGGCCGACTTCAAGTACAATTTCTCACAAAATAGTAATTGGTCAATAAGTAATGTCTTTGTTCAGTTTACCTCCATTTAAAAGGCGATAAGCCCAATAATAACACGTGATCTGAATAATTATCATGATCTAAATATTGTTTACTACATGTGAATCACTATACCTGTGTATTTGCCCTTGTTTGTAATAGGAGGGCTATGTGTGTTTGGGGGACTGATGTGTGTCGATTGGTATGCCTATTATGTGTATTTGTCAGTGAAATAAACGGTAATAACGATGAATGCCTAGGTGTGAATGTTCTTTAGTGTATTTTGTTCTTTTGAATGTTGTTTTGTGCACATATTGATGTTTTACGCGCGCGTATAGGAAAGGTTTTATTTGCTCATGGGTAAAATAACATATTTCCATTCGTTTTATTGCCTAAATAGCTGTTGATTTGTGTTTAGTGTGAAATAAGCACAGACACATGTGCGCTTTACGTCTTTAAACGTTATTCAGTCTGCTATACAGTTTTTTGCTTCAAATCGAATATATTTACCATCATGCGGAGTAGCGAAAACATACACAAGATACACATTACGCGTATGCCGCCCATCCCCTTGTCATGTTACGTTTACGCAGACGCAGGCAAGCCAAAACTAGTTTGTCTATTGCAGGCCACCATGAAATAGCTTCCCAATTTGATGTAACGAGGTTGAGCTCCTTGCAAGCAGATGTCCACCCCCTGTGCAAGTGGGAATTTATGGCTGAGGCATGTAGCGTCTTAAAGACAAATATAAATCAGAGAAGTGGTAATCTGAAAGCACACATAGGTATTCAATTGGTGACGACCACACAAAGGACCGCAGGTTAGTTTCTTCGAAGTATATCGACAGCCTTCAGCTTTCATCACATCTAGGGTAAGCCACTTGTACAATGCGCATACATTGGAACTCATTATGGCAATAACTCGTTGCAAAACAAAGCTTAAATTGCCATTTCTATCCAAATTAGTGCTGGCCTACTTTTCATTTTTGATGTGATCTATTTCTGATTGCATCCACCGTTACATTTGTTTATGCCGGAGGATAAGTGCTCGTGATCAACCCTTCACCTAAAAACTCACTGCAGAATTATTCTCAAGAACGAGGCCTATAGTAACAGGCTAATCTCTATTCAAAATGAACTTGGTAGCGCGGGCTTGAGCTTTCAAATTCTGATCCTATTATCAAACACGAACACGTGTATATAATAATCTGCTGTGGAAAACAACAGCATCATACATAAAGTAACCATCAAGACAAGGCTCCTGAGTAATGTAGATGTAGTACGGTGTGATCAAGGGGTTAAGCACAAACGTCATTTCAAGCAATACACCTTGAATTACAATGACGCGTAATTTAGACACTTTTTCAACGTGTCCTTCACAATAGCCCACCTAAAAACATGCTAGGACAAAATACAGGAATGCTCAAAACATGAACGAAATGAAATTAGGCCTCAGTACTCACCAAACACACAAACCATAACAATAACATCAAGTTAGAACATAAACATGGAGTCAAAAATACATAGGCCTACATAATAATTATTTGAGCGCTGCCGTAGAATTAATTCAAATAAGCGTTAGCTACATTTCTTATCACATTGAAAAGGTTCAACAAAGATCTCGCTATGCTTTGTGTTAGTTCATTTTCAACCTTAATGAATCGCCATGCATCGGATATCACGAAATGTTATTCTTCAGGCCGTCCGATTGCATTCGCCTGTGACACCCGCCATTTTCCTTCCCAACAGCCAAGTGCGCAATGGGATCAGCTCGACTGAACCAACCGCCGGCTGCATTGTATCCTCTCTCATCTCTCAGGATAAATCAAGACTACCATATTACAACTATAGCACAACTAAAACAAAATAAAATGTCATTCAATCTCGAACACCATATGAACACTGTAGTGACATATGTATAAAATCATCCATTGAAAGAAGAACATGATGTTTCCATGCATTGTCCTATAATTTTATAAAGCCTATTGAAGGAAAGGAAACAAAACATTGCCCTCCTATTGTGCGATCAACACAACCCGGGGTGAATCCTGGCCCCCTGTGGTAGATGGGCAGGAGTTTGAGGAGCCTCGAGCCACAGAGAATGGTGACGATGTGTGGCAGAGATATCCAACAAATGACCTACGTCATCGTCCCAGGGCCAAGGTTGGTGGGTGTGACAAGAAAAGTATTCCAGCCTTGATCTCTGCCTGCGAGCATCTCCCCCCTGTCACAACTAACACCCCCTCTTCCGCCTTCAGCTTTAGTCTAAAGGGATTGTAGTGAGTAGCAGGGAATAAACACACACACACAAATAGAGAGAGAATCGAATAGAACATTACAGAATATAATATAATTCTATAATATAATTCTTAAAGAAGAATTTAACCCAAAGGCATTATCTACATTCATTTCCACAAGAAACTGTGAAAATATAACTACATGTTAAAGCTCATGCCAACATGTTATAAAACGTATCATGCGTGAAAACGTATACATTTTACTGGGATAATAAAGTGTATTTACTGGGCGTACTAAAGCTGGCAAAGTTACCTGCTGTAGTTTAATGGGAGGGGTCAAAGTTGGACTCTCTACACATTCCTTTTTCCTTTCCCACTCACTCCCATTGGTCGATTCCTCGCCTGCACACATTTCCGGGCAAAAGGGGCTCCTTGATTCCACTTTATTGCAGCGGGTTAAAGGTGAAGGCCTTGACATTATTGAAGTTCAAAGACTACTTTTAATTATAAATTGTAGTTAATACACACACGTGCAATATTCCATGCACATATGCTCTGTGTGCACGCGGGCGCACGCACGTAGGCTATCCACACACTCATACACTCACTCGGTAAAATCTGTCCAACAGACACACCCCAGTAATGTCCTCTATATTTATAGATGTGCACACACACCTACCACCTGGCAAATGTAGTCAAGAATTAGTAAAGACATAGTTTGGGTAATGTCAATGTATAACCTGACTGACCTAGAGTTCCACGATCTAATTTTTGAGGTCCGTTTTTCTCAGAAATATCTGAGGTATGAAGCAGTGGTGAAGGCTGAAATGCTAAAGGATGTGTGGGGTGTGTGTGTGTGTGTGTGTGTGTGTGTGTGTGTGTGTGTGTGTGTGTGTGTGTGTGTGTGTGTGTGTGTGTGTATATATGTGTATGTGTGTGTGTGTGTGTGTGTGTGTGTGTGTGTGTGTGTGTGTGTGTGTGTGTGTGTGTGTGTGTGTGTGTGTGTATGTGTATGTGTGTGTGTGTGTGTGTATGTGTGTGTGTGTGTGTGTGTGTGTGTGTGTACGTGTGCTTGTGCTTGTGTGTTGTGCAGTTGGAGGGGGATTGACGTTGTGCACAGCACCGGCCCGAGTTCACGTTGAACAGTCTAGTTGCTAAGTTTTTTGTTTGGACAGCCAATCTTACTTGTTTACTATTTACATCGGAAGTGAACGCCATTCCTTCCGAACAGACGGTGCAATTAAGAGAAAAAAATAGCCATTTAGTGCCTCTGTCTTTATGACACTGTCTGGACTGCAAGAGTGGCGATTCCATTTAGTGGGCACTAAAGGAGGATCCCGTTCCTCTTTCTTTCTCTGTGATTCTGAGGTGTAGCCTAGTTTCTGTGTTGTCGTTTCCGTGTACTTCTGTGTGTGCTTGCAAAAGCTCAAATATGCAGTCCTAGAGTTATATCCACTAAGCATGTGAGCGTTGTATAAATGCACCGCTCAACAGCCCCACACACACACTCCTTCAACAATGTTTTCGTCTGAAAATGTTTTTGCGTAAAAGGTAAGGCCTGTTCCTACATTAAAATAGTGTGGCTTAAAACTAAGTTGGCATTGGATGCAATTACTATCCACAAATACCCAACTAATAACGCACGACTCGCAATCTCTCCACATGCTTCGAACTTGGTTTTATCAAAACAGTGGCACAAACATTTAGGCTACCCACCCCACTCAAATCCCTTGAAAATAACCATCAGATAGACCGAACAATGGCCCAAAAGAAAATCGAAGGCATAAATGCAGTCGGATTATTTTGCCAATACTTTTTTAATCATTGCCTACCACTCTCAATCAATCGGCTTGAAAACGACATTCACATAGGCATAACCATGGTCAATAATAACATCTATGACAAAAAAAATCCACCAGTCTGTTAGTTTTGTCTATACGCCTGTTTATTTCATAGGTATCTTTATATTAATGATACACAGGCACATCGCCATATTTTCCTCCTCTTTCATAAAGAAGCACCAAGCATAAAGCAAATAATTTAAAGGAGTGTTAACATTAAAGCTTTTAAAGTACACAGCTTGGGCGGTGTAAAGAAAATAGCAGCAGGGAAAAGGGGGGAGCGAAATTAAAAACAAAATCATATTTACAGTCACGAATGCACATAGTTGCATAGTCTGTACAAGGAAAACATCATTACAGATTGTACACGTCACAGTTCTCGGTGGCAAAATGGACACCTGTAAATGTATTATTGTGTGTTGAATATTCTGGTCGAAAACAGAAACATGGTAGGCTACAAATACATCGACCAGTGGAAAGGGAACGTTTAAATGTCCAATATAGGCCTATCATGGCTTCCGAATTGCGTTGTAACATGTAATACTATTCAACAAACAATAATTGTGAAATGCACAATTGAATAAACACAATTAAGATTCGTGGTCAATACACGGAAAACCATATGAACTCGACAGCAGCATATAAATGATTATTCTATATAACCACCTGTATATATGAACTAGAAAGTATCCTGCGAATGAAGGCTACAGGAAAATGGTGCCTTATCACCGCATACATACAGCAACCCCGAATGTTAGAAATTGAAATAACCTCATCTTAACATTTAGTTGCTCAACATTGCTGCTGATCTGTCTTTTTGAAGTAACTTGAAATGTGTTTATTACTGGTGATAAGAATTCACTGAGAAAAGTGTGTCATTGACCTTTTGACTATAATCATTATGCTTTTACACTCTGCGTGCTCACAATAGTGGGTTTCCAGAAAAGTACTGCAAACGATCTCTGCTTAATTTCTTTTCTTTCATTCTTCGATTCTGAAACCAGATTTTAACCTGTCGGTCGGTGAGGTTCAGCATCCGGGAAAGCTGCATCCGTTTCTCTTTGTTGATGTAAACGTTAAAGAAGAACTCCCGCTCCAATTCTCGGATCTGAAATTTGGAGTATGGACACCTCTTCTTCCTTGTGCGAGGAGTACCTGGGGCAATCAATCATAAAGGACATGATCAGTGAAAGTTCAATGGGATTGTTTGCCATTTACGCACAGATATTCACATGAAGTTAAAGCAGCCGCTCACACATATTCACATCAACACAAAGTATATAGCCTCTCTATGTGAATACACCATTCAGGAATTTCGAGAAGCATCAATTTGATTATACCAATTATGTCAACATCCAACACTGCACGTAACACATCAGACACATCCGCCATAAAGACTGTTACATTATCACAAGCGCTTGAAGAGCAAATCATATACATTTACAGCCTCCAGTATGTATTACAGCCTACAGTATTACAGCCTACAGTATGTGTTTTGTCTCTTACAAATATACAAAACTAGACCTTCGCTATCCATTTCCAGACTCCTTCATGGCTCTGTGAAATGCGTATGTTTATATTCGATGTGAATCTAAAATGTATTTCGGATCTGAGACACACTACATCACAGTGGTGGTCAAAACGTCATGAAAAAAGATAAGGTACAACGACACAAAACATCTCTGCAGTTATTTCCTGATTGGGATACATTTGGCTACACAAAGAGACGCCAGTGGGCCTGTGCGTGTGAGTTAGAGATCGTGTGTGTGTGTGTGTGTGTGTGTGTGTGTGTGTATCAATCACTGCAGATTCAGACATAAATATCTCAGGGCTAACCGAATAGAAATGTGCCTCACTTGGACAGAATGTGTTCGGTTCAATACTGCAGTGCAATGCTTGAATCCAGATATTGACACAAACTCACACTGGAGCCTCTACGACTGATTACACTTGTATCCTTTTCTCTTTCGTTGCAAGGAAACCACCGCAACACAATGATATTGCTATCTTCGACATTTGCCCAGATAAATATAGATAGATGGATACTTATGGAGCCTGCCTCTAAGTGTACAAGGCTAATAATCTCACAGCACGTCCTTTAGTGTTATAGTTTGCGTGCAAGCTGCTAAAATAAAATTCACAGGACGCCAAAAGCAATGTTCTGCCCAATTGGTTTTTACTCACGACAGCCCAACGCGAAAATCCCTTAAAATGCCCAATGCAAGTTCATGATCAAAGTTAGCATTTGTCACAATAGCGCGCTCTTAAAATTTCACAGACTCCACGATAGAAGCGTCTGTGTATAACATCCTTTTTTTTCAAAGAGCTTTCCCATCGTAAAAAGTCTTCTCATTGGAAGAAAGAGCTTTGTAGGTTATAATAAAATCCTTTGAATGCTTATAAAACTCCACATAAAATCTGACCGACAAAACACCGGGCTAGTCCCTTTCCCCATTTACAGCTTCGGTACCTACTCGAGTGGCTGTTCTTGCTGGCGCTGCGGTCCTTGGTGGCTGAAGAAGAACACGAGCCCGAATTTGTATGTTCCTCCTCATCCTCTGTGTCCTTGTCTTGGTCTGGGACGCCCGGTAGAGCCGCTGGCTGCTGGAACTTTGTTTCCAGCTTTCTAGCCTCGCTCTTTTGTAAACAAGTATCTGCTGACTGATTGTCCGTGCCGCAGTATGCGGTCTCAAAAAAGCGGTCGAAACCTTGAGGGAGGACGCTGTTTTTCCCCACTCCGGGGTAGAACCCTGTGGAGGGATGGTTGGAGCTGGGATGGTGGTTATGGTGGCTGTACACATTCTCGTTCGTTTTCATAAGCATTTCTGTCATGGTGGATTGCGGAAGACAGTCCCTGTGCACCAGATCCTCTCCAGAGTAGCATGATGCATAATTGCTTCTATGGTGCCATTTACTAGAAGGGTCCAATCCATAGGAAACATCCCGTACCGGCTGCACTTGAGACAGATTTGTGGAATATGGGTAGGTTATCTGCCGCGACGAGGCCTGTGGAAGAAATGAAGAGACGGCAGAAAATTCGGGGACGTAGTAGGTGCAGCTGGGAAGGTAGATGTTAGAGGCGCAGCCCGTTCTGTCCCCAAACTCGGATGTCCGGTCTTTGCGCGTCTGGGAGCAGAAGTTTCCCAGATTCACTGAGTTAAACATCTTTCCCCCGTACTCCGTACGATAGATAGATGTTTTGGATTCGAGCTGTTAGAAGGGGGAAATTTAGGAAGGCGAGATGACGCGCAATCCGTCTAAGTCGCCCGGAGACACGTGATCGAAAGTAGATATTGTCATATATCAACGTGGAACACTTGGATGTGTAGGAGTGGTTCACTTAGGCAAGATCTAGGAGGTTCAAACTATTCATTTTCAAAACACCGCAGGAGCAGTAAGAAAACCAGTAACAGATTCCTGTTTGTTTACATAGGTTATGGCAATTATAAAGATAATCTTTAGGAGGCTGTATGGGAGTGGGCTAGGCTAGCACAGGTTTAGTATTTGATATAGCAGACTAAACATGCTTTTGAATTCTACAGGTAAGACTTCACTATTAGGCCTACTATGATTATGATTATTAGTATTATTATAACTATCACTATAGTATAGCTACTACATTACTACATTAGCATATTGTACAATAGCCTATACTGGAACACAGCAGTATATAGACATTTTACTCTCACACATTGTAATGTATGACTAACCACTACCAGCCTTACTGACAAAGTGAACCGAGATCACTGCGAGGTTAAGGCAAATCTATGCTTTATAATGAGACCAAGATTTCAAGACCACACTCGAAGCGCTGCTGTTTTCACTCTCATACAGTCTAGCAGGCTTTATGCTATTTGTAGGTAGTCTAAATGTCCATCGTGAATCAATGACTAGATGTTGCCTTGCTTGAGATGTTACCATTTTGAAACCTGGGCATTTTTCATCTAAACCACTGTAATAGCCTATATTTACATTTTGAAACAGCCACCAACAGACTAACATTTCCCTATAATGAAACCCCCCCGCAAAAAGTAACTATTCAAAATAAGCATTTTTGAATACATAGGCTAGTTGGCTTCATTCCCGTGCTTCAGGGACATCTTTCTATTTAAGTTTTTATCTCGGATTTTATTTGATCAAGGCATGGCCTTAACGGAAGCCGACATGTTGTGGCTATAGTTTCAACATCAATGTGAACTAAATGAGAATGAACAAGGATGCAGAGCATAACGTTTAGGGTGGCCTACTCCATTAGTTTGACTACATCACTCATTTTCCTAATTCAATCCATTTCTCTTGGATCATGATAGGCCCTCGAGTGAATAGCCGGGAAAGTCAAGACCAAGCATCCAGGCTGAACATGGAGGAGAGAAGAAAACCAGCTAAGTTTAACCTTTGGCGACGAAAGGCTGTCAAAACAACTCTAATCCACCAACTGCAAACTATAACATATCAAGTCGTCGTAATTTTGAATCGAGATAGTCTACACGAGAGTGGCTATATTAAAGCTTAATGCGCCCAAATAGTCTCCAGGAGGCCATTTATTTTGTTTTGAAGTACAAGAGGGGCTATTTCTGCGTAGTCTCTACTGTCTCACTGGGCAACAAATGAATCGATTTGTCATAGAATACCTTCACTGACAGCTGCATAGCAATAAGAAATCGGGCACTATATCTCTGTCTTTAGGACTACAGTGTAGCTTTAGGACTAGTTGTCCGATTAAATACACATTGCTTTACGAAAGAAAAAGAAAACTCTAGGCTACCATTATTGATTTGTTTTAATATGCCTGAGTGCTCCGAGGCAAGGTAGGCTAGATTAGTTATCGCCTTCATTCAAGGAATTTAAACGACATTTCAGTTGAAAAATATATCTCACGGCTGAAATCCTCATCACAAAGCTCTAAAGTAGATTAGGCCATGCGACCAACTAGAGGAATGATATTTCAATCCTGTAATAAATGTATATATATATATACACATTTAAAATACCCTTGTGTGCTCTTTCTCTTATGTGGTGAACGTTCACTGTCGTATACAGAATCACGTGAACTACAGTTGCCAATCATCAACACAAAGGTAGGATCATTGTATTGATAAATCTCACTAGACTATCAATAGCTTCCTATGTTCCAAAACATTTTTTTTTCTGAAGGTTAACCTGTATGCAAATTATAAAATGACATAACACAAACTCTATGGTTCCAATAGTTTAAACGTTTAAGATGATCATGGGATTAAGATTATGGAATAATGTATGTACATTTGACGGCCCACTTTTTGTCGCCTATAAGCACTTTTTTTGTTGTTGTAAATCATCAAAAAAGATGACTATCATGAGTAGATGTATATATTTTGGAGAGAGGTATACGGCAATGGAATAAGTTTGTTTTACAGTCCCCTTCCAGCAGATACAAAGTTGACGTGCACGATGCCCGCATCCAAGTACAAAGAAAGCAGACAGCTGCCAAGACACAGCACTTGAATTTGACCACTAAAATCCTCTACGCGTCTAACCATAAAACGCCGAATGGCTGTAAGAAAAAGCTAAATCCCTTTGTTCTACAGAACACATTAAAGTAAGATGGAAAAAGGAGTTTAAAATTGCTATACACTCTAATAAGTTCTACCCACGCATGTAACCATGCAGACATAGGCCGACTGTGGTTTTGAATTATGAAAACACAAATGGAGAATTCCACGTCACAGTACAAGGGACGGGTAAAATAAGTTAACATTATTTTTACAAAATAGCTGATGCGGGAAAAACATCTTAGCTACCATAAGTTAGTCTGGCTATACTGCGCAGTGTGTCGTCGTCTCCCACGGGTTTGGGCTTAGTGCCTTACATTGTAATAGAACATGGTGAACGTTTTTGCTCAAGGGGCTTCGCATTCCAGAAAGTAAAACATTCCGAAATGTAATAATAACCTCTTCGTATTCACTGGTTGCAGAAACTGTACTACTGTTGTAGGCCTACTGTTGAGTTATTTCGAGAATGGGTTTTAAAATGGCACTGATTCTCCAAAGGCAATAACATTTACTGTAAACGAAGCCTTAACACACAACAAAGTATTTGTTCCTTTGTGGAATGCATGATCATCTGCAGGAAGACAACAACAACCAGCGTAGGTTACATAATAGCCTCGGCTAATTATCCATAACCTTGTCAGATGTTCTAAGGATTCTGAGAATTGTACCAGTTAGGCCTGTACTGGAGGGCCCAATCGCAGGATCGGGTATACACCAGTGGTGTGCAATCACAAAAGGAGATGCCAAAACGTTGCCTGGGGTATTACATAAAGGACATGCCCACCACACTTCCGTTTTCAAATCTGGACACAAGCTTGCAAGGAGCAATAAAGTCGTGCGTAACCCTCCTTCAAAGGCCTCAAACTATCCTAGACATGTCTTACGGCGGTATAAGGCCATCATTCAGGGGATAAGGTTTACCATGTGTTTATTCTTCTTGGATTTAAGTTCAAGTCACAGTTAGCCTATAAAATACCACCCGCAGTAGGACCCTGGAGTCGGATGGCTGGTGCGCCATTTCTCTAAATAAGAAGGGGTTCCTTCACAAATGTTTTTGACTAACCAAAGCCCCTGCCGAGTATGCCTACCATGCAGCGAGTACAATTACAACATGTTAAAAAGTACTGCTAGAGCCTTTAACGTAATAGCCACACAGGCCTTTTCGAGTCCTGCGAGTTTCCTGGAAGAAAGAGGTGTTGTAAATATGTGCCATTCTCTGCTTAAACATCGCTGTCAGGAGAGCACAGGCTTTACGACTGTGTTTGAGGAATCTAAGCAATGTATTGCTACCTCGCACAGTAATTACAATGCATTGTCTAAAGCCAAGTGCAGCCTGTTGCTTAGAAGAACGAGAACTATCTTGATAAAAAAAATAAAGTTGCTGTATTCGCAAGTCGTATTTGTTTAGCCTAAATCATAGCATGACTATTGTTTGATTGGGCTTGAAGCCTATAGCAGTATGGGCTATTCCAATTGAGTCATTCTTGAATTGAGGTGGTAAATGTTGTACCTTGACTTTGGCACCATGTAAAACCCCTTTAAAAACACAAAAACTAGACAAATAATATATGTTCCGTTTTATTATACTGTTATTTAATAACAAGTCCTTTCTACTGCAAAGCATGTATTTGTATTTGTATGCATTGTAGAAACTACTGCGGGCTAGTAAATGAGCCTGTCCCGCTGGGGATGTGTAGAGGTGTAGTGACATGTTTTAGAGATTTAGAGATATCTATATATTATTTTGAATGCTAGACATTGAAAAAAAGTATTTAATATATTATATAGATCAATAAAAGAAGGCTATTAAAATAAAATAAAATTACTAGTAGACCTATAATGTGTTACTCAGTTTGATGTCAGTGTGTTACTGCCTTGAACATCGTTGTTTACAAATATATACACGGACCTTGAGCATTCTCTCCAGTGGCAAACTGTTATCGGGGGAGTGGCCTACTAAATATAATTATTACCTAATCACGCCCTTTTAGTATGTTATACATTTGGCGATTCCATTGATCATTTGGTGTCTAAATCCAAAGTGTCACTTGGCGTTAGTAATTTTAAATGAAAGGAAATCACTTTGCGAGCAAAATTTTGTAAATTATTTTTAAAGGGTTGAGTACCTTAGATTTTAACATTTGTGGCCTCCATTTCAGAAAATCCAAATGTACATAAAATGTCTCACCGATGGTACCATCATTGGTGTTACTACTCTTAGGGCACAATGTTATCATAATGGTACAAATAGTTTCAAATGTAATTATGCTACCATGTTAGTTGATTTAGAATGGGAATATGTAGGCCTACCCAAACACATTTCAATAAATACAAATCTAGACAAATAAAGTAGATTTATTTCCAAAATACAGGCCCAAGTGCCACAGCAATTCAAAAACAACCCTATTCCTTTGCTATTCGGGGACAGACTATTCGGGGACAGACTTCATTATTCATATTTTTGCTCCTGTTTTATTTCAAACGGAAGAAGAAAAAACACAGATGCACCGTCTCCAGACGCAGACATTGTCTTGTCGCTAAGCACCAAAACGGAAGGAAGGCAAAGTTTTCCTGTTGAGAGGCGCGCGCGGCCTCCCTGGCCCGCCTCAGATTAAAGCGGTCTGAAGCCAGGGCTAAATGTTCGAAGCGTGTGTAATCATGTTACTGTCCCCTCATGGCCTAGATACATTTAATTGGATGTAAGTCGGGCTGTTAAACGTGGTTGTATAAGCTGCTAACAGTTTCAAGCGCAACAAGAAAGGCCCTTGTTTTTACTGAGGTCTCAGTGAACGTACCTAGCGTGAAAGCATCTGCACTGAGAACCAGTATAGGTTACAAGATCAGATGATATAAACGCTGTTAAACGGACTCCCCAGAGTCTATTTCTGGAATTTAGGAGCACAAAGATTGATAAACAATAGGCCGTTGATTAGTCCTCTCATCACAAAGATAGAATATATACATTTAAGTTAAATGATTTCATTTGCTTGGATATTGAAATAGCTTTGCTTTATTTTTCGCACAAAGTAATATTTTACGCACAATCATTTGGTGGGTTTGACAAAAGTATTTTACATTTAATGCGCTCAATAAAATGTCTTCATCAATTCTGTGAAAGTGTCAAATTATTTCACACATATTGGCTGGTTATTTTGTGACCACAGGTGGCCATCCTATTTATCCTGTTATGTATTTTTCTGCTCATGGTAAATGTTATTGACTGGTCAACTTCTTTTTTTTTACTGCAGCGAGGCACAGTGCAGTCGGCATCCCCAAAACAAAACCAACTAAGGTTTGGCCTACTTTTGAACATGAATTCAAATTCAATACAAATACAATAATAGCAGGCCGAACTATACTACGTCTCATTATGAGACCAAATAACAGACTATATTTATAAACAGTTTTATAACTGTCTGTAAACAGTTATAAATCCTCCATATATTATTTTGCACCTACATTATAAAAAAAAAAAAACATTCATTCCCACAATTTTTGGGAAGAAACTGCCATGGCGGATATGTCGAAATGTGTTTTTTAAATTAGCATGTTTTTAAAGTCGATATTTTTCATCAGTTCTAAATACATAAATCCTTCACACTGAAAGAAACATTTTGACTAGTTTGTAGGCTATATTATAAACAACAAGTATCCTATGATTGAGGCTTTATTTTTGCATGAATCCTATGATTGAGGCTTTATAATGCATAAATAATAAAATCTTATTGCAAAATGTGTACAGATTAATACAGTACATGACCAAAAGTATGTAGGCACCTGCTCGTCGAATATTTCATTCCAAAAACATGGCCATTAATATGGAGTTGGTCCCCCCTTTGCTGATACAACAGCCTCCACTCCTCTGGGAAGGCTTTCCACTAGATGTTGGAAAATTGCTGCTGGGACTTGCTTCGATTCAGCCACACGTGCATTGCTGAGGTCGGGCACTGATGTTGGGCGACTAGGCCTGGCTTGCAGTCGGCGTTCCAATTCATCCCAAAGGTGTTCGATTGAGTTGAGGTCAGAGCTCTGTGCAGGCAAGTTAAGTTCTTCCACACCGATCTCGACAAACCAGTTCTGTATGGACCTTGCTTTGTGCATGGGGGTATTGTCATGCTGAAACAGGAAAGGGCCTTCCCCAAACTGTTGCCACAAAGTTGGACGCACAGAGTCGTCTAGAATGTATGCTGTAGCATTAAGATGTCCCTTCACTGGAACTAAGGGGCCAAACCGGAACCATGTAAAACAGCCCCAGACCATTATTCCTCCTCCACCAAACTTACAGTTGGCACTATGCATTCGGGCAGGTAGAATTTTCCTGGCATCCGCAGAACCCAAATTTGCTCGTCGTAATGCCAGATGGTGAAGGGTGATTCATCACTTCAGAAACGCGTTTCCACTGCTCCAGAGTGTAATGGTGGCTAGCTTTACACCTCTCCAGCCAGCAATGGCGGCTAGCTTTACACCTCTCCAGCCAACGCTTGGCATTGCGCTTGGTGATCTTAGGCTTGTGTGCGGCTGTTCAGCCATGGAAACCCATTTCATAAAGCTCCCAACTAACAGTTATTTTGCTGAAGTTGCTTCCAGAGGCAGTTTGGATCTCGGTAGTGAGTGTTGCAACCGCGGACATGCGATTTTATGCGCTACGCACTTTAACACTTGGTGGTCCCATTCTGTGAGCTTGTGTGACCTACCACTTCACGGCTTGGCAGTTCCTGACGTTTCCACTTCACAATAACATCACTTACAGTTGACCGGGGCAGCTCTAGCAGGGCAGAAATATGACTTGTTGGAAAGGTGGCATCCTATGGCCGTGGCACGTTGAAAGTGAATGAGCTCTTCGTACTTTTGTATATATATAGTGTTTCTTGCACAAGAACATCAATGTTCACCAAACAAACATGTCTAAATGACCTTAGATGTATGTCTGAAATGGAATACATTACAACAAAGAAACAACAACTACCAAAGAGGTTAATTTCTGCAGGTCTAATCGATACCAAAACGCATTCAAATGAAACAATTTCATGTAGCCAGTATAGGCCTGTTTTTCCATTTAAGTTCTTGCTATAATTACATTTGCCTTAGGTCTTCTATGCCTACTTTATTGTTGACTTTATTGTTAGCATAGCAAACCCCTTTTATGATGTATTTGTTAATAACGATGGATCCCATTTGCCATATGGCTTTCCCTTTCCGAGTTTTTCCACCTAACCTTTCAAGTCAAAACTACTTTCATCAACGTCATTTCCCATGCAGCAAGAGTTCAGACACAATGGCAAAGCTCGACGATTTCAATATACGTGTTTATCTTTATGTTGCACGACGCATATATCAAATGTAACATTGGCATGCCAAATGATTTAATTTAGCAAAAGAAGGAGGTGGCGGCTGTGTTGATCAGTGAGCTAACTAGGTCTGTGCACGGGTATCCAAGTCCCGCCTTTAGAAACAAAAGGCAACGGCGCATTGAACTCTAAACACTGAGCACTGAACAACGCACAGCGCAGATATGAGCTAGGCTTGCAGCACTAAAGTGCATTCCTAGGCATGTTGACTTAAACAACACTTTAATAACATTCAGGCAACATATGCTTGGTGCTCGAATGTTGCATATTGCCCAAATGAAAGGTATGGGATTATTTTGTAAAGTAGCCCTATACTGTATTTTCCACTGAGGTAGTATAATCTAATCCTATTTCATTACCTTATCGTCTCACATACAAAACAACGTATCGTCTGTATATACCAGAGTCACATATTAAGCACGGAATAAATCTGTGCCAATTTCTGCTGCACAACTAACTACAAGGCTAAACAGGGCTTAACTGAAAGGAGTTCAGAAGAGCTCAAAGTAAGCAAATTATCCATGGTGTTCAATGCATTTTACCAGTGGCAAGTACAACAAAAGACAAAACGGAAACTAGCTAGACGGTTGTTTTTGTTGTCTTCCCAGTCTGAGACAATTCACAGTTTTCTATTGCACCCAGTAAGTCCGTCAGTCAGTCTGTTAGTGCACTAGGGATCCATATAAGGTGCATACTAACTTGACCTTCAATGTGTGCACTGCTCCCGCCCACACGTATCAGTGAGGGGATTGGGGCTGAGGAGAAGCTATAGAACCCTCCCCACAACTGTGCATAGGCCTCTAAAAAGGTTGTGCGTGCGTATTTTTAGACAAATAACGAATAGGCCTACACACTGTGGAGCTTTGGCCGATCGAAATCCTGTTGTCGTTTGAACGAGGTAACACATGCCATGCATGCCATGCCACAGAACAGTGAGTGGTATATGCCATGTCACAGAAGCTGACAAGTAATCCGGTTACAAATTTTAAAATTAGCTGCAAAATACGCTGTTTTGGTTTAGTAATCACAGCGTTTGGTTTGTCTAGACTAAAGGATTTAGACAAGAAAAAGTATTTTCAAGAAACGTTAATAGGGGGCCTACTGGTACGCATGCTGAAACGCCAAGCATTTATGTGGGTCTAAATGGACAGCGTTTTCTGATACGTCCTCGGGTTCGTTCTCAAATGTTTTTTATTTTGTGACAATTACTTCTATAAATGATCTTACTATTATTAGTATGATTATTAGTAGGCCCAGTGGTGGTATATTTGCATTGGCAGTATAAGTATTAGGCTTTTCTTATTAGCTCATTACTATTAGGCTATAATTAGAATTAGCATAAAGATGTTCATACTACTGTGGTCGTTATACACACTGACGGAGCCGTCTCTTTTCACCAATCAACAATGTAACATATCATTATGGATAATATAAGTAGACCTTGTTTTAGTATACTCATACCGCGCACGCACACGCACACACACGCACGCACACACACACACACACACACACACACACACACACACACACACACACACACACACACACACACACACACACACACACACACACACACACACACACACACACACACACAGTTGGGTGCATGGAAATACTATTGCCCATTTCTCACTCATTTCCATCTCCCTAACAAGCTCGGTGCCATAAACGGTATGAGAGAGACTGAGAGAAAGGTGGCCGGGCCGGGGGCCTACTAGACCACATGGCTATCTGTGGTGAAGTTCTCTGTGAAGGGCATGCACGGGTGCAGCTCACTGACCTTTGAGACGGGCCGGGAAGGGAGTCAAGCCACCATAAACAGATTTAGACAGTCTCAAAGTCAAAAGCGCCCAGGAGCATTAAACAAGGCCATTGTTAAGATCGCTGAGCATGCAGCCAACATATCTATAGTAGGCCCACACGAAGATCTACTAAATGTGCTTTTAGAAATGGGTCCTTCGGTGAAATAATATTTTGAAGGCTCTATAATCCTCAAGAGTGCCTCTTTTTCATCGCAAGGCTTACTTGGCTCGGCACAATAAACCTTTCTTGGCTTTCATTGCATGTGTAGGCATATGCGTAAAAGCACGTTTATAACACTAGAAATAGCCATTACGCAATGTACTAGAGGGCCTATAACCTAACCCAACGTCGAATATGTGTTTTGGAAAACAGAAAATAACACGGAGAGAAAATAAAAGGCTATTTGCTCTACTCTATTTGCTAAGATACAAATAACTAACAATTGTTTTGAAATGAGGGCATATACTACACAAATCCGGACAAAATGTATATATTACATACCATAACATACACAATACTTATATCATTCGTATTAAAAATATTACGCAGTACTAGGCTAATATTGGTCCAGTAACACTACTAATATTATTAGTAATACAAAATATTGTATTTTGTAACACATCAAAGAAGTGTTCAACATTGAAACTGCAAGAATATTTTCTGCCTGATCTCTGCGCAAAGGCGCTTGATATTGAACTCCAATGAGTACAAACACAAAATGTAACCCGAATCGATTAGACATTTTAAAAATGTGCGTGCATTCACTTCTATAATCTAAAATGTTTAGACTATTATAGACTGCATGTGCAACCACAAATCAGGAGCACTATATTGCTTTGCCTTGTGCATAAAAATTCACATATTTCCACCATGCCTACTCCATAATCTCTTTAGGTTGAATACATTTAAACTTACATTCTTTTGTATTAAATATTCGACAACTTGTATCATCTGAACAATTATTCAGATGATTGCTAGTTGCGACAGTAGTACCCAATATATGTTCTCTTTCTCTCTCTCTCTCTTTCTCTTTAGTCACTTTATCTATAAACAAGTCCAGAGGCTGGTGCTGGAGCGTGGGGTAAAGGCATTATGGTGCAATGCATCTCTCCATTGATGACTTAACGCACCTCTCAATATCTCGACCGTAGAAACTATACACACATTGGTTAGTTGAGAGGGCAAAATCACAAGAAGAATACGACAGAAGAAAGAAATGAAGCTGAAAGGGATAGCGAATATGGCGACGTCTAGGAAACATCTCATTGTGATGATGATTAAAATGTGCGGTCTTCCAAATTCTCAACGACTGCATGTTCACGCACAGGTTATTGGTGAAATACTTAGTTCAACACAGGCTAGTAAGCTATTGGAAAAAAGGCATAAGTGGCAGCAGCGTATGATGGATGTGTTTTGATCATACAGGGACTAACTCAGACCGCTTGGCTGGTGCCACGAGTCGGTCGCTGGAGCCGGTCTGCTACAGTTCACTGAAATGCCAACAACTGATCTCAGCCCAGAAAAAACACAAGCCGACAATTTAATGTGACAAGACCTTAATTCCCAATAGGTTTTTATTTGCAAAGATAATTATGTTTGAGAGTTATTTGGTTGATATTTACAATGCGAACTCCATATTTTCTTTTTTGGTGTTTTTTCCATATAGCGAGTGCTCGTATTGTTTTAAAATCCCAAATAAGAGGGCTATTTAGGCCACTTGTTCATACCCCATCAATTTGACCTAAATAATGATTTTGCGGACCACAGTAATCGTACGTTTGTGGACACAGCATGTAGGTTAACTACAATCAAAAATACTCAGCCAAGTACTGGTTTCAGGATATTATAACTGGAATGTAAGCCTATGACTGATTTAAAGGGCAATTCTGTGTTCGAGTCACTGTTTAGCGTTTCAGCTACATTGACAACCTGGCTTTTATACTGCAAGGTTTGTTTATTAGCTACTATTTAGATGAGTGAGCTATATTCAACTTACTGGTCTTCAGAATGTTTCTTCTAGAAGAAAAAGGGAAATAAAGTAAAGGTATATCGTAGACATATTTCGTGTATTCAACGCAATAATGCTCAAATGTGACTCAATTGTTGTACCATTACATCATAATACAGTATTTAAAATCACAGCATAATGATGATGGTAAGACCAATTATATATATATTTTTAAAGATTCTGTTTATTAGAAACCTTACTCATACATAGATACATTCATGTCATTATTACTTTTATACAATAAAATGTTTTAAGCAGCCCTCACAAGCGCAAATAAGGGAATGCGATATTGTACAAGAGAACAATAACATAAAACACTATTACACCAAGGAGAGGGTATCCTGAAATAGCATGTAAATAATAGCATATCATATTACTTCATATAACCACGTCATTTCATATCCCCTTTACAAACGCAAATAATGGAATGCGAGATTGAATTCTACAGGACGAAATAACGGGAACGTTAACAGAAGACAGTATTACATTGAGATAAGGTATCCTCAAATAGGATGTAAATAGCAACATATCACATCATTTCCATACTTTTACAATTTGATACACGTTATGAGGTAAGAGACATAGAACATAGCGAATAGCAAGCACAGTACAAATAATAGTCAGCAACTCCGACCAATACTATAATAATAATAATAATAATAGAGTAATAATAAGCATAAATACTTCCATAATAAAGGTTTCATACTTACTTGCCTTAAAATGCAACGACATTTCTTTAAATCTTTCAGCCGTTTCTACTTTGAAAGTTCCTAGGGCCAGATAAATCGTTTATCTATTAACCATTTGTTATATTTCACATAATCACTAACATGCTGCAAGTATCTTTCAGTGCCATTTATAGGTTTTAATCCATATACATTCAATATAATACAGTGTGCTGTCCAGATGTTAAAGGAGAACACACTGCGTTTAGATGGTGTAGCTCATGTATGTTTATAATACGATAATTCTTTCCACAATGCTTATTTTTCACTCAAGTTTATATCTACTTTCAATTATGCCTATATCAAATGTGCACTTTTCAGTAAGCGTTTCAGTAAGTAATCAGTAAGCGTTATCAGGTACAAAAAGCTTATTGAGTGTATATGGGATTTCCATTTATAGGAAGAACACATGCACCTCAGTTTGATATTGCCATAAGGAAATCCATCAACTTGTGGAACACTAATTTAATAATAATTTTCAGCACAGCTATGAGGACTACCTTTCTTTGATAGCAGCCTGCACAAAACCTCGCTTAAACAGCAACCTCATATGTTCTGATCCAACACTATTAGCAAAAAAGGTATCGTCTAGAAGGTAAAAGGGTTATTCGCCTGTCCCCATAGGAGAACCCTTTGAAAAAAACAAATTTGGTTCCAAGTACAACACTTTCAATTCCATCTGGGTTCCATTCCACAGATGGTTCTACATGGAGCCCAAAAGGGTTCGACACGGAACAAAAAATGGTTCTACCTGGAATCCTACCCTAAACACTAACCATAAGCTTCCCTGCAGTCAAATGACCTAGTAGCCTCATGGGTGGAATGTTATTATTATTTTTAATAAGTTCATAATTAATTAGCATTATTCATTAAAAAAACGCCCAAAATCCGGTGTTTTTACGTTCATATTTCAGTCTTCTGTGATTTATATAAAGTGTAATATTAGGAAACCCAAAATGTAATACTCTATCTGACATGGTACACGTGTCGTCTTTTTTGTAAGCCCATAGGGCTCTCGAGTGGCGCAGCATATCAGCACTGCATATCAGTGCTTGAGGCGTTACTACAGACACCCTGGTTCGAATCCAGGCTGTATCACAGTTAATAATTTGTTCTTAGGATTTGTTCTTAACTGACTTGCCTAGTTACATAAAGGTTACATTCTAAGAACAAAACATAACCATGTGTGTGGTGTATACTTTTGTTTCAAAGTAGATTTGTTTAAGACTACCACGAAACACTGTGTGTGATCCTGATTTAGCCCACTGCAGTAAAAGGTTAACCCTTACCTCAATGATAACTCTTACCTAAACCCTAACTCTAACCTTAAACCCTACCTTAACCGTTATAAATTTCAACTTCAATGGGGTGACGTCAGAGTTGGGACGTCCCACGGATCCGTTGAGACTTTTCCAGTCCCCTATGCTATGGGGGACAGCCAAATAACCATTTTGGATCATTTTATTCTAAGAGCGAACACCAATGTTATGAGAGGCGGTTGGTTCAGAGGGGGAGATGACGAGAGAGGCGATTAAAAAAGTGAAACTATCTAGAAAAAGTTGTCAGCACTTGAACGAATTCATGGCAAATAATAGTTCAATGCGCTGCATTCATAAAGAGGCTGGCATGGATTTAGAGTTTTAGCTATCTCTAAGATCCTCTGATGTGCGTTTTGGAGTCTTACTCCGTGCCCGTGAGAGTGAACGTGCACAAACACGTGGCGGAGACGAAAAGTAGATAAGGGTATTGTGTTTCGTATCACTTAGAAGTGAACTTTGGAGATATCAAACAACTGGAAATGTCCTCCATCTTAACCAATCTACACCGTCAGTGACAATGAATGCGCCTAAAAATGATTCAGTTAGGTCTACAATGGAGAATTGCCTTGATTACGGGTTAATCTCTCACTCTGGCCTCATTTGCTTATTAGGCGACATTGCTTTTCATTTTGTTCATTTGGTTTTCAAATTCATATTCATTGGCCATATGACTAATAAGGAGTATTACACGGTTATAATTAATTTATCAAAATAAATTATTCATTTTTAAGGGCTTGGGAATTTACCAGAGTCTAGGACACCAAGCACTAATTCCATCCTTTAGGCCTATCCGGCGGGGGACGCAAGAATATCATCTCACAAGTTTATAAACGTCTGTATAAGTGGTTTACCACAACACTATACAGGAAGTACTATCAGGCACAACTCTGCAGAGATTCTAAGTTATGGCAGCAGATTCACTTGGTCGTTTTGTTTGGGGCCTACACCTCAAATACCTTCCTGATCTTTTTGTACCTCCTGTGTGATAGAGATGGAGTGAGAGTAGGCTAGGTGCTTGCATGCATTTATAGCACTTGCAGACAGGAGAAATACTGCCTATCAATCGATTCTCCGTATACTGCTGCATCTCTGCTAATTCTAAAAGAAGGACAAAGCTTGCTCCCTCATCATCAGTCTCTTCTTCTTCATACGCCGGTTCTGGAACCAGATTTTAACCTGTTGGTCGCTGAGGTTAAGGCGGTCAGAGAGCTCCCTCCGCCGCTGTCTAGTGATGAATTCATTCAGCATGAACTCGCCCTCCAATTCGGCCAGTTGGAGCTTGGAGTATGGCTTGCGTTTCTTTCGGGTCCGGCTGTGCATCGGATACCACGGGGCACCTGGAGGAGGCATACAACAGATGGATAAGTCACAACAGTTAGGTCTACAAATTAAGCTCACGGTCACCTCCAAGGGGAGGCTATACTCTCCTTAAAATGTGACTTCCTGTGCTGTGCACATACACACAACCTGTTGTGTTACACTTGACTTGTTTTGGTTTGCAGTCTATGTCTGAATCTCATTCAATGACACGGGGCATGTTTGTTCAGAAGCAGCAGCTGGAATTCTCTGTGTCCTTCTTGTCGTGTTTATACATAAAGTCAAAGGGACCACTAATTTACAGTAGTTTGTGTCACATGAAGTTTTACTGACGCAGTTAAAGCTACATTAACGTGATAATTAGGCCTAAATCTTTCCTTGCAAATTTTTTCCTACTTATTTACCAGTTTCCAGGCATATTAAACGACTCCTTATTGTACACAGCGACAGATATTAATTCAGTTTACGAGTCATTAAAACGAAACCCCTCTCTATTCGATGCAGTCATCCACAGCGCATTACCTCTTTAAATCACTGCACTCATGTGTGTAAGTAATAGACATGTTCTAACAAGGTATATGATCCAAATAGACCGAACTGATACATTCACATCGATTAGGTTATTCAGATTTTTTGTCTCTGACTCTTGAGACAGGACAGTAAAGACCTAAGACCGTGGACTAAAATGGTCTGCAGTCTATATATAGCCTTCTGGTTGGTTCTATCAGTAACAGTACACAAACACTTGAAGAATGATGGAACATTGTATGGCAACCCCTAACCCCTAGCAGCGTTTGTCCAACATGCAAGTCAAGTCGCCTGCAGGCAAAAATCAAAACAATGTGATGAGCATCATGATTCCGAATACCTAGTCTACAACAAATCCCTGGCTATGCTGAGTCATTTGATATTAAACAAGCATCTTTGGGATTTCTAATATCATATAACAGTGTCTGGATGAATGAAAATGGGACCCACCTCCGACTGCAGTTATGTTGCCCGAGTGGACCGTGTGGTTTCCTGGTGACACCAGGGTCTGAGGGTCGCTGGAGGACGGTTTGCTGCCCTCGTTTAGAAGCGAGGAGTTGGAATCGGATTCCAGAGATAGGCAGGACTGCGGGTCTTGAGTGAGTTGCTCGGTCCCATAATCATACTTGGAAAAGGCACCACTGTTGTTGCTGCCCATGCCAGTGTGCATACCGTGATCAGATGTTATGGATGATGATGTGTCCCTCGCCCTATCCTCTCGTTTTAGGCTGCTCCCCCCACCACCTGAACAGCTCTCTCTGTTGCTTGCGCTGCCGTTGCTATAATAACATTTACCCTCCTCCGGTCGAGTAATTTCACACGACCGGTTGAAAGAAGGGTTAATAGATACGGGGCTGCTAAAGTAGGATTGAGAGTATCCATTGCACGGCTCCGATGGGTTCCACGGGAGGGAGCAAACATTGTCCCTTCTCGGGTAGGGGAGAGACGGTAGCCCCGCCAGTTGTCCCCCCGAGGCTCTGAAATTCGGAAAGTAAAAAGTGTCTCCAGTGTGGATGTTTACCAAAGGTCCCACAAACCCGGGATTAAGAAGATTATGCTCGCCCATTTCCGCGGGCCCGACCAACAGCTTCTAGTTTATTGCAATCTGACATTTAACGTAGTTAAACCTGGGGGTGCAAATGATTGGTCAACCCCAAGTCACGTGGTCTGAGGGCTAATTTATTCTACACCAGGGTACCACCCACTTGGTCCATCTCAGACAAAACAAAACATTAACTTCTGTATTATGGGGGTTTATATGCTTTTTTTTAAAGTGCTATAAATATTTTATTAAATATGTAGAATCTATTTTTTATTCTCTGGAAGCCAGTAGAGTCCAAACCTACTTCTCTATACTGTACAAACATGTGAAACTGTCCCTAGTCTCGTTTAATATCTTTATTAGCTGG
This sequence comes from Oncorhynchus tshawytscha, assembly GCF_018296145.1. Classification (NCBI taxonomy): domain Eukaryota; kingdom Metazoa; phylum Chordata; class Actinopteri; order Salmoniformes; family Salmonidae; genus Oncorhynchus; species Oncorhynchus tshawytscha. The sequence goes on along the minus strand of NC_056450.1, from coordinate 9,761,025 downwards.
CAAAACTTTTCAAATATTATTTCTTATTAAAAAACTATTTTCCAAGAAGGAGAGGGTGCATAGGACATCTTGTTTTCAAGCAAATTACGGTTGAATTCAATGTCATATAAAGCTGTGATGTCCCTCTTTTACAAGCTTGTTTTAAGAAAAGACTGATGTTCATTGCTGCGCTCTACTCATATTTACAGTATCGGGGTCAGCGGGTTGAAACCATTGGCTCTGTTAAAATCAGACGATATTCAATAAGGTTACTTTAAGAGCATATATTTCACATAATATTCTCACATGAACAACTTTAACAGATACCCCCTATAAACGTTCGCAGGCAGACTCGATGGGGATTGTTATGCCTCTCACTGTTCTTTTATATTAACTTTACAAGGTAGCAGAGGGCACTTAAGTGATTCAATCAGCGGAGAGTATGAACCATATTCCATTAATTAGTTGATTTGTGATTTTGAAGATGCTATGTAGGTATCTACTATGCATCACAACACAGCCTGGTCTCATAGACTGGACGTAACATAGTAGATGTAAATCCGGGACACTCAAATTAGTATGATATTTTACGTTTGATATGGTTACATAAGACAGAACGTTACTTAACAAAAACAAAAGTAGGGTGGTTGGTCAGAGTGGAGGGTGGGTGTATAATGCAAATGTCTAACCTAACTCCTAACCCTAACCTTAACCTTATCCCCTAACCCTAGCCACCTAGATTTTGTTAGCCACACAAATTGGACATATCATACGTTTTGAAAATTCTTAACATGTTGAACAAATTGCAATTCATAACATATCATACAAAATGGATGATGGACATCCACAAATGAATACATACCATACAAAACAGAAGATATCATACAAATTGTATCCCGGATGTACATTTACTATGTTATGACTACCCCCAAATCCAGGTTGCACAACATAGCCTTTAACCTTGTGGCCTCATGGATGGAAAGTTATTACTATTTTTCATAATTTCATAATCAGCTTTTTTTTACGCTGAAAATCCGATGTTTCTAATGTTAAACAGTTTTCTTATATTTCAGTCTTCATATTTCAGGATGCTAACACAAAATTGAATTAATTTCAACTCTACATCTGACATTACAGGTGTATTTTTTGTAATTCCATAACCATGTATGTGAGGTGTATACTTTTGTTTTAAAGTAGATATGTTTAAAACGATCAAAAAACACTCCGTGACCCTGATTTTGCCCACTGCAGTAAAAGGTTAATATAATTAACAGCCTAGAGAGCCATTTGGGGGGGGGATACTTTCTTATGTAATACTGCAGAAAAAATGAATGCTCCATCTCAGCAAACAATCGAATCACTTTTTTTTAAACGCCTCCTATGAATATGGCATGCAGCCAACAGTGCATAAATTCAGGTGTGGTGTAAAGACTGTCAAATTGTTCAACATATACCGTCTTTATAATCTGCCTATGGTTGATATGATACCGTATTCGTTATTTCTTCTCCTCCCTCTGGGCTATTGATCATTTCATCAATTCCATTGGAGGGATCTGGAAATACTACTTAGACAACTTAAATCCATCTAATCTTAGTTATACGGACACTCATTTAAATTCTTCCAAAGTTACATCACGCTTCACCTATCTATTTTCCACCGGGGCAAGACCAACCAATGCATTTATAGATCTGCAAGTTCGTAAGCATATATTAGTATCCCTTTTAAATTGAATATATCATGACTTTAGTGCGCATATGTGTATACTTATAGGTTTAGACTATTTGCTTATAGGTTCCCAGATGTCTATACCACTGGTGACAAAGTATCATATTATGACTGACTTCCTAAGCATAAATACTTAATAAATACGTAAATCTATTAATAAATGCATATTCCTCTAAGTATTTTAGTGCAACTCAAGTGCGTGCGCAAAATGTCCATTTATTGATCTTAAAACATGTTAACCACTCACATTATTTCATGATTTTCAATTTAATAGCATGCACGGTTTCACATTATAATGACATTACATCATATATAACTGTGTATTAAGGGTATGGTAAAGAAAATATAACTCGTTGCCATCCTATTTGTAAGCCCATATAATACTAATAGTAATACTAATGGTCTGCTATAGCGTGAATATATCATTCTTTGTCTAAATCAAGTTGAACATTAAATTATGTTTATATTAGCCTATGCGTTATAACATAGCCTAACTATATAACAACATCGGCAGGGCTAAATAATACCCCCAAAAAAGGCCTATTGACAACATCATTGCAGTTATATAACATTTAATAGATTTAAATGTTACGTGTGTGGCATTTTGTACTTGCATGTTGAGTCTTCCTGCATAGACAAGCGCTACAAACCTGCCAAGGGAGTGTTATCTGAGAATACTAGTCGAATTAGCATGACATACTACAATGCCGCAGCACAATTTGCCACTCAGCCGTTACTTGATGTAACTCAGACGTTATTTGATCCAGCGTCAGCAGTGACAGATTTCATAGAGAATCTGAGGCCAGTGAGCCTCGGTTCCTAAATAGAACGAGAAATAAACATGTCGAATTGGAGACGCTCCCTGGAATTATTCGAGGTTTAATCTCATCTCGCGCACTTTCGGAATTGCATCTCCAATCATCGCGGACCACTGTAACAGTTAGTAAGCTTCACAACGCAGTACAACATCGCGTGCACATAAAGGTTATATGTTATGAGAAACACACGTATGTCTGAGCATTATTGAACATCACTTGGTGTCGGTTAAGTTCACAACTTCATTACTAATAAAATAGGAATTAATCTCTTCTAAGAAAAGTTTCCCAATACAAAAACCTAAATTACAAGACGAGAACAAGTAAGCAACAAGGTCATGATAAGTCCACGACCAATTGCAAAGTATAGCTTTAAATATCTATATATCATTTAAAAACAGTCTGCATTATATAATGGTTCCACTTTACCTCAGAGAGAGAATAGAGGCCGCAGCGTCATTATAGTGCGGCAGACAGCAAACCAGACCCTCCAATACCACAACGCCTTCGATCCACACCAGCTCTCCAACAAGCTGATATCATATTCACACTTGCCTACCAAACGATTTCTGGATTCAAATGTGAGCAATTATCAACTGTCGTTCTGAGAAAATAAGTATTTTTGATATGTTATTTTACAAAAGAAATACGGAGGTTAGGAAATAGTGCTTGTCAGTTCAAGGTCACTGTCTAGTGCACTGTCTGGAGTCTCCGGGTTTGGAATTGCTATCTTGGAATCTCTCGGCCTGTCCAGACAGGGCAATAGGGTAAACAAAGGTCTTTTTTTTCTTAGCTTTTCTGCAGACAGGTTGCCACGGTTATGGCCTGGCAGTGAATCTTTTTTTTTTTTTTTGTAAATTCCCTCCAAGAAGACCTTCCTTTGCACAACGCGGGAAGAACTGCAAGATTTTTGAGTGTATTTAATTCGGTCTAAAATTGCGAACTCACATGCATGATCCAATTGTCAAAAATCCTTGGGCTACTGTTGAAAATAGGCTTCTGTTATAAAATGTTGTTCTATTAAACTTTATTCATAATTACGATTTCATATCAATACATATGTCTAAATGTATGTAGGCTACAGGTATAATAAAGCGGCTTGTGTTACAATAGTCGGAATTTAAACACCAGCCTAATGGTTAACGCACACGCTTTGAACTTGACCGTCAACGACAGTCAAGCGGGTGTACATTATTTTTTTTCTAAAGATCATGGCGACATATCATATTTGTGATGCCTTTGAATTAAAATGGAAGAAATGATAAAGTTATTGAACAATTCGGCCAATGTGATCCTATACGTAATTACGGGTATTGTTCAAGACACAGATAGGCTTGTATGTGTGTATGTGCGTGTGTGTGGTTCCGCCAAGCAATGATCAAATTACTTCAAAAACAGCTGAGAGAATTGATCAATAAATTGAGTGGTAAATCGATCACAATCTATATATTTTAAATCATTTGACATACTGAGGCATTTTACGCATAGCCATATTGTACAAATATATTATTCCCAATCCGTTGGAACAGCAATTAGTAACAAAATAGGTTAAAAAAAAATCTGCCTTCGAAATAATTTATAGCGTAGCTATACAAATAAAAATAACCCAATAACGCAATATCACAACTAACACAACATAAACCATTCATCGGAATCATTTAGAAAATATTCTCTTATAGCTGTGAGTGGAATATGTGAGTAGGAAAAGTCGCTAAAACTCTCAAAAACCCTATGGGGCATCTTCGTTATGTTGGGATTTAAGAAATGTACCAAAAATCTATTTGGACTCATAAGCAGAAAAATGAATTTCTGCTGAGCAAATTCACATCTCATTGAGTAACTACTACTAATAGGCTACACAAATAGGCCTACCATCTCCACAACGAACCAACAATATGCGTATATATATATATATATATATATATATATATATATATATATATATATATATGTATGATATATTTATATATGATAGCAACAACACAATTAAAACATCACCAACAACAATAATAACATACAACAATTATAAAATAGATATAACAACAAAAATACACCAACAATGATAAAAATACAAGCATTTTGGTGGCTGCATGAATGTAATATTATTATATATTGATGGTAATTGGATTAAGTGTTAATAGCCTAATAATAATCATATTGCAAGATGCAATATGCAGCATAGTTAGATGTATGTGACTGACTGGATGAATGCAGAAATAAATCTAGGTCCCGTTTCTACTTCCGGATATTTTCAACTTGTCACCACCAGAGGTTATCAGCCCCCTTCTCAATGATCTGCCTTTGCCCTCCAGAACGCTGCTCAGCAACATGGTGGTTGGGGCCAGAGCCTTCTATTTGGTTGGGCCTGGGCCTGAAAACAACGACAGAGCTAACCACTCTAGCTTTATTTAATATTTAATCAGACTAGGCCTAAACATTAGTCAATTATTTAATTTAAATCGTAAATATGAAAGTAGAATTTTTGGGCTAATTGTTATGTTCTAAAGGAAGTGTGTGCTATTTTCAATGGACAAATAATTACATTTCATTAGGAGAAAGGTTGTCTTGTGTTTTCGATTTGATTGGATGAAATTAGATATATAAATGAGATAGAATGCCACAAATGATTCACAATATCCGGTGAATAAAAATATAAATCAAAGAATTTAAGCCTGAGAGTGAATGATTCAAGAACGTCGACAAACTCCTGCATGATTTCATTAGCTATATTTTCAGTAAATTGTCTAACCCGACACGCAATATCTAAGCTTGTAACATCATAAATATGATTCCATTTTCATAATTATCAACGTTCTGTTCAGATATTGCAGCTTGAGCGTGAAGTAACATAATTAAATGGGCTAATATAATATCTTGGTTTCAATCATGTGAACATCTGAATGATTGTTCTGGATTTGTCATGATTCCAATTGTCCATTTACTTATAGTGTAGTTAGTGCAGCTACACGATGAGGGAGAGTATAGAAAGGCCTCACGTTGATAACATCCTTAAATAAAGCCCTGTGATTTGCTCGTCCAAACGTGACGACATCTCACGTAATCAAATAATGGGTGCAGAGTGAAAACATGAGGTTGCAACTATCTTTTGTAAATGTTTTATTAGAGGTGACCAATTGCTAAATGATCCCACAATCAACTCTATTCGTGTATTATCATAATTTATCTTACCAAATACATTTCCAGAGTGAGCCAATTCATTTTCATGTTCAAAGCCCTTCTTGTCAAATACAGCTGGATTTTCCGAACATAACAATGCAAACCCGTCATTACCAAAAACGAAAATAGATTCTGTTTTTATAAGCCTACTAAGCGTTACATTTCCAAAGTTGTTCAAAATTGACATTGTTATTACACATGAACTCAAAACCATATATTTGTTAAGGGCCCATAGCAGCTGAACCAAACAAAGTTGAACTTTCTAGCACAAAAAAAAGAACATCAGTTGGCTAAAATATGCTGTCATTTGACCAAATATGCATAAATATATTAAGGAAAATGGCCATTACCTTTAATCATTATACTGTGGGGCGACGTCTCACTTTCGGCATATAATTTCCTCTCAGACAGAAGCTGCGTGTGAGGTGAACCGTGCCTCGAGCTCAGGACACAACATGGCTGCTCGAACTGCTCGCTGCAGTCAGATAGGTGGTGTCGGTGTTCGGAGACGTCAACGTTCTACCTGTTCTTCGTGGTCAAAAAAAAAAAAAACGCACACACCTCATGTTGAGTGAACGAAACCATTGGTGGTTGGTTTTGAGTAGCGGGGGCTGATAGTGCGAGATAGGGGAGAGACGAACCCACTTTGAGAGAAAGGCATGCTCTGTAAAACAGAAAAGAAGACACAGAAACCCACATGTTAACGATAGGGCTCACTCAGAGTTGGTCAGCAGTCAGGGATGGATCAGTAGGATATCCGTGCTTTTCCCCTTTATTTTACGTATTTATGGCACGTCATTAAGTCTAGCTGTCTAGACAGGGAAAATAACACCTTGTTTGTCTGCAAACAAACTGCGGGCCTTCCTCGAGACTCGCCCCCAGCCCCCTGTTCAGTATTCACGTGCTGATCTCATGTCAAGGTCAAAGTGACTGGCTGCATAGTCACGGTCAAGGGTAAAGACGTCAGAATACCGCCAGGTCCAGGCCAGGTATATTACAATACCAGAGGAGCCACATTCCAAAAAGTAAAAAAAAAAGAGGGAATCTATATGTTTTGTGTTTGTTTCATAAAGTTTCGAAGCATTATTAGGTTGATCAATGATGCTTATGGCCACGGTAGTCCCGTGCGCACGCGTTATGTTTCAAATAACAGAGAAATAGGACGAGTGTTTTGAATTAGATTCTCTCTCTCGCTCTCTCTGTCTGTCTCTCTGTCGCTCGCTCATTCTATGCGTGTGTGCGTATGTGTGTGTCCTTCAACAAATCAATTCAAATGTTATTGGTCGCATACACATATTTAGCAGATGTTATTGCGGTGGTAGCGAAATGCTTGTGTTCCTAGCTCCAACAGTTCAGTAAATCTAACAATATGCACAAATCTAAAAGTAAAAGAATGAAATTAAGAAATATAGAACTATTAGGAAGATGGGATGTATAGACATTATGGACAGTATGTGGATAGAATATGTAGTATATCTGAAGAATACGTGGATATTATACTACATGCACAGCAATAGTTGAATAGGATGGCCTTGACTAGAATACAGTATATACATTTGAAATATGTAAAACAGTATGTAAACATTATTAAATTGACCAGTGTCCATTATTAAAGTGACCAGAGTTCCATGTCTATGTACATAGGGCAGCAGCCACTAAGGTGCAGAGATGAGTAACCGGGTGGTAGCCGGCTAGTGACAGTGACTAAGTTCATGGCAGGGATGAACACAGTAATGTATTTAATGTCTATAGTGATGGCTATGTATCAGTCTGATGGCCTTGGAATAGGCCTGATAACAATAAACAATATCTAAGAATATTTATACTGGTCCTATCAAATAATAACAATGATGTCGACGAGTATAATACAACTGCTCCAATACATTTACAGAATGTAAGGACTTTATTTGACGTTACACAAACAAGGATAGACGAAAGACTTCGGGACGAATTATATAGCTTGACGTGTGAGCCAACTTCCCGCACAGATCTCTAATTAACTTCAATACAAGTGCATCTTTAAATACTTTCTCCACATTCCCTGAGACATGATAGGATAGATACAACAAAACATACAGTATATCACATATGGTATTACCTACGGATACGAAATGTATTTTGGAGGCCTATAGTCCAGCCAGGTCACCAGTAATACAAGTCAGTTTTCGACCTCCATCCATGTCTGACAACGTCGGGAGATGACGTAGAAACCGGTCACTAGGGGAAACAGTGAGCTGTTACCTTCAGGTAGGTTACGGGTGTGCCTCTGGGTGTACCTTGCATGTTCAAATCCAACTAAAGAAAGTCGTTTTTGAGATAAAAAAAAAAAATCCTTTCTCTCAATCCTTAACCCTTACCTTAACCTTTCGGAGTTAATGCCTAACGTTAACCTTTCGGAGTTAATGTCTAAACATAACCTTTAAACACTGGACAAATGCTGATGGAGAAACATGGATGAACATCTAATTCTGTGAGAGCTTGTTGCAGCCAGCATTTTAGCTATTATCTAAATGTAGGCCTGTTAGCATGAAAATAAAGGCACAATTATAGCCTATACACAGTGTTGGGGAAGCTATTATGAAAATGTAGTTTATCAAGCTACCAATTATTTCACACTGGAAGAAGATAAACTACACTGAAGCTAAACTAAATTTACTTTGGAAAAGTAGTTCACTACATCCAAACTACCTGGGCTAAAATAATTACCATATCTAAAATCTGAAATGTCATAGATTACAAATTGCAAGACAGGTCGCTCTGGAGGTTAACGTAATGTGTAAATTAGCCTATTAAACAAGAAATGATGTTTCAAGTGAGAATTGAGCAGGTCTGATGTCGAAAAAGAACGGACATCTTGGCTACTTGACACATATCGTGTCATTTTAGCAAAAAACGTAGTGTGTACCAGACGTTAGCTACACCACTACATGGCTATAGTATGTAATTAACTACTGAAAACACTACCACGATTTTAATTTAGTCCAACTACCACCAAGCTACAGCAAAATGTAATATAATTACTAGTCGAATTACATAGTTCACTACTCCCCGTGATTGCCTATACTGATATCGTATTCGTTTGCTGCTCAATACCGAACATGAGGCAAGCGAATACTGTAGGTTATTTTAGTTTGGTGGCAACATCATGGGAGATTTTTACAAACAAGGCACATTAATTACATAACAACATATTATTGGCAGGGGGAGGGATGTATTTTCGTATGGGTATCCTGTTGCTGTGTCCTGGCCTATCTAATACGTCATTTCTAATATCTCGAGACGAGTTAGAAATGGGGATCTCATATTGCAAGCCTCCACTTTAAACTTTTGTCGAAAGGTTCATTATCTTATTAAACAGAGCAGTATAGGCCCAATATACAGGCCTGTGTTAAGTGGGCATATAATATAGGCCTATCCATCCATCCAAACCATCCAATATCAGTCATTTTTTGGCCTATGGATATCATAGACATACAAGCATACATGTCAAAAACGTGCCTATCCAAAAAGCATATAGTACTCCTTTAGGCCAGGATTGGGCAACTTTTATTGGGAAGGAGGCCACAAAAAAATATCAACTCATCATGAGGGGCTGCAGTGGTTCGCAGGTCTGCACTCCCACATCTATACCCACACATCCAGACTACTGATTTGAGCAGTCAATCTATTTGTGCAAGTTACACACGCAAAAAAACGGAGCGTAGAGAAAATGTTGCAGTTGTAAATCAAGTCCTCTGCAACTCTACACATTTTTCGATGGGGTGGAGATGCTTTTTTTTTTTGCAATTGTATAACAAATTCCTGCAGCTGCAAGTTGCCCATCCCTGCTCTAGGCCATATATCAAACGTCCCTCAAAACCAACGGCGACGTGACAAGCCCACAAGCTCATGGGGATGTGAGATGACATTTCAAAAAGAGTTCCACTAAGTGACTTAGAGGAGACAGGAAAGAAACACGTCATTTAATTCATCATATTTCAACAACATCATGTTATTCATCATCATTTATTTAGGAAACACCTTACCAGTACGTTTTAAACACCACAATACAGTTCACATACTGCACGAAAGAAAGTTACAAGACAGTCTGTCTGCTTAGAAGGCGTGTGAACAGATCCAAATGTTTTTTTTATACTATACATAGGCCTACTATAAACAGAAAACAAAAGAAATCGATTGTGCATTTATGTGTAATACTCACTGACTTTAATTTGCTTACAATCATTCCAGTTGCATGACAGAGACATTATCCTTCACTGATAAAGGAACACACAAAGGGTTTGAGACGTTCCAATTGACAACCCTGTGATACGAGAGAATATGAATTAAATAATGAAGGCATTGCACTCTACATGTACAACAATAGCAGCCTTGCTTTTACCTTATTAACAAAACATATCCTGCAGAAAGAAAACATATATAGCTTCTGAAATCGGGGACAGGGGCGGTTTTGAACAAAACCATTTTATCATCCGTAGCCCCTGCAAAAACCCTCTTGAGTTCTTGGCTGAGGAGAATACATCTCATGTAGTTTTTTTCTGTAGACTTTCGAGTTCATTCGTTGTCGTTCTCCCTGACCAGTTTATGTCCATATTGCAATTCTCTTTCCGTTGATGGCGCGATGAACATATCTAATATGTCTGTTTTGATTTGGCTGTCTGTTGGACGAAAAGTCCTGGAAATGTCAATTGGTTTGGAAAAAAAACACGCAATCCTTGTGTCTTTTTGAAATACAGATATCGTTTTAAATATTATATATTTATATATGTACATTCATATAAAACAATGTTTAACTGATTTCTCAATATTTTCACAGTTTTTATAGCATTTCTTTCTCTATATCGAAAAAAGAGCGGTTGGTGATGGCATGGATGTGTGGACTGTTGGTACTTAAATAAAATACACTGCCGAAGCATTCGTCAGGCTTGGTTGTCTCTAAGAGGTAAATTATGGATTGAAAGACGGTGGGATGGATATCAGCTGTAGTGTACAAAGGCCCGGAAATATATCAAGTAGTAGGCGTGTGATTACTAGTCTTGGATTTACAGACAAATTTCTTCTCTTTCACCCGTCGGTTCTGGAACCAAATGGTGACTTGGCGCTCTGAGAGGTTGGTCCCGGCGGAGATGCGTCTTCTTTTGTCTTTGGTGATGAACTTGCTGGCAGCGTACTCTTTCTCCAGCTCCTTCAATTGGAGCTTGGTGTAGGGAACCCGTTTCTTACGTCCACGACGGTAGCTACTGATCTCAGGCTGCAAAGGGACTACGTCTGGAGAGAAAAAAAAGAGAGAAGGAGAGATGTATTACGCAAAGACATTTCCCAGCACAAATTTTGCCTCTGATCAATTCAAATGTATTACATGTAATAATACGTTTGTTATGAAGATGCAAATATGTCAACAAGGTCTTATAGACATTAAATACATTACATTACCTGGGCCTATTGTGCGTATTTAAATTGAAACATTACGCACGAGATTTTCGGACGCACAATTGGCTGTCTACTCTTTTATTGGTATTTACATGTTTATTTATACACTTTCATCGCTAAAGTTCACATACAATAATATAATAAGCATGTTGTTATATTTATCCGGGCACCTGAGGTGTATGAGGTATGAGAGAATGTTTTTTTGAGTGACAGGCAAACATTTGTGAAATGTTGCATTTCTTCAAAATATGATCATCTTGATCCGTGATAAAGACATGAAAGACACAGAGATGGTCCTTGAGGGTCGATGCATCGTTTATACTTCCTTGTATATCTTGAAAAAGGGATGAGGGATTTAAGTAGTCTCTCTTTCAGATTTTTTATGACAATAACATATGCGTGGCCTTGCTGATGTACACAATGTTGTAAAGTAGTTAAATAAAATCAGGATTATATAAGGGACCAAATCTCCGAAACATCCATCCTACCCCAAATATCTATTATTGTTCATATAATTTATATAAATATAAAAACATCAACAATAGGTTTTTCAACAGTGGACATATCACTGCGTAATTACACAAATTATATGCCCTGCAATGGATCTCTGAATATTTTTGGTATTGTACTGTGATGATAAGATGAGCACTTCTGGATAATAGTATTGCATTTCTTTAATATTTCTGCAATTTTCTCATCTTCGACAAATGCACTTACCTCTACCGGGTCAATGAACCTGATATAGGCGTAGCCTAGTTATCAAGAACACGTTGACACGATCAAACTTTTGAGTAGGCCCATTAAAGTGGAAATAGCTAAACGTTTGATTTATGTTGGGAATTGGGATTTGAGTTACCTAAAGCTACGACTTAGGTCTGTCTGGCTGCTCAAAAAGCTGCCTGACAGACCAACAGTTCCGCCTGTCTGAGTGACATGAAAGGACAGGTATGGCTTTGCTTTAAAGACGAGACTAAGTTTGGGGGGTGGGTAGCCTGGTTCATGGTAGTAAGATGAAAGATACCCCATAGGTCTACTAACATTTTTACATATGAGATCATTTTCGTGGTGCTAAGTCATGGTGCTAAGTGAGTCATGGTGCTAAGTGAGCTAGAAGGAATTAGAAATACGCAGATAACAGGTACGCATCCCTTCATTCCCGCTGTATGTCTTGATATCAAAATATTTGTTAACAAAACTAGAACATGTTCATTTCCTGGTCAAAATGTGTTTTGTGAAACGAAACGTGAGGAAAGAAATGATTCGGTGCACGACACGTCCGCCATGTTATGTCAAAATCTTCCATGGTAAACCCAGTGCTATTTGGAAAATAATATGGTTGAAATTCTGCACTCACACATGTTCTCATGTTTTCTCAAGTCAATTGAAATGTGGGCATCATTGTCCCAAGAATGTTTGGAATTTAAGCGTTTTCAGAGGAAATGTTCAATATTTTCGGAGGAAATGTAAAGTCTCAAAGTTTAATCTTACAGTTCTACACACAGCCACGCAGTGACAGATACACGGACCCATAGGCTACACATTAAGTGTGTGTGTGTGTGTGTGTGCGTGTGTGTGTGTGTGTGTGTGTGTGTGTGTGTGTGTGTGTGTGTGTGTGTGTGTGTGTGTGTGTGTGTGTGTGTGTGTGTGTGTGTGTGTGTAATTCACGAGCTCGTGGTCCGCGTGTGTGTTTTTAAGGAAACTACTGGAAAAGGAGGCAAAATGGCGTGAGGACAGAGATAGCTAGGGCAACAATTAAACGCACCTGTATCCGAAATGCACACACACATTTCACCAAGAGGTTAAAACCTTGCTGTAAACGAAGCAGTCTAGTAAACACCATGTAAACAGCATACTGGGCGGTTATGGGCCCTGTATCATTTATCAAATATCAGACTATAGGCTATGTGACAAATACAAAGGAAACGTTGTTCTTCAAAAAGCCATTGGATTTGTCAATAGTTACGCAACACAGTATTTGAGACTGATATTAGGCGCACACGTCTTTGGCGAATGGAAAATGAATTCTGCCTATGCAAACCCGCCCTCGTGCAACATTGCAGACTCTGCAGAGATTTATTGGCACAATCCAAACAGTAGCCTATAGCCTAGCTCGCAAATTGGATCATACAAGGAGAAAGGGTATGTGTTCATGCCCCTGTCTATTCTGCCACTGTGTGACTCACTACCCGGTTTAAGCACTATTGCAGTCATATTGTGACTTGGAAATAACAAAGCTGAAACGAATTGTTTTGTTGCTGAAGAGTTTCTAGTCTGCCCAATATGTCATGCATGTTGTTTATTTATCAGATACATAAAATCACATTGAGTAGGGTGTTATCTCTTACGATTCATTTTTTTCAGAAATGGTTTCAACCAAAGCACAATCCATGGTGCTGAGTTGAATTGAAGGACGTGAATTGAAGGATTTTGGGCATATTTTAGCGATCAGTGACATAGCCAACCAACCGCACAGACACTCCCCCAGTAAAGGACCCAGTGGATGAAAATAGCCTACCATGTCTGACTGTCAGTTTCATTACGCGGTGAGATGTTCTACAAATATTGCGCTGTCTCTCAATAATGTACTAAAGGGATGCTATACATTTATATACATTGTCGTTTGTATACCACTCTACACTTGATCATTGACATATAGGTTATGGACTTTGGTGTGTGGCACGTGATAAATGATGCGGCTACATTACGATGAGGAAATCATTGCATTTCATATAGAAACCCCGCAATTAAACTCCAATAACATCGACGTAAATTTCGACGGAGGGAATAGGTTACTTCAATAATGGATAACAATTCTAAGATAAATAAAAACAAAGGACAATGCTGCAATTCCACACATTATCTAGACATTTAAATCTCAAAGCATATCACATTTCATACCTGGAAATGGGGATTTCCAAAGATGAGTGGACTGTGTTTGCTCCTTGGAACAGTACACCTGCCCATCCCAGCCATTTGACAGAGCCCAGTGCTGGTAGCCCTCCATAGGAATCAATGCGTCGTGCCTGGGTTCGGGGTGGCTGATCCCGGGCACCACAGACATATCTAGATATCCAGGAACCGCTTGGTACGAGCTAGCAAAACTGGGGTAGAAGGCGAACTCTTTCGCCCTGCTAGACACCTCTTCAGTGGGCAACGCGGTGTGGGGGTCGGCATATTTCTCTGCGGGGTGGTACGAGCAGGGCTTCTGCTGCAAGTTCACGTTGTGCGAGTGAGATAACCTACAACCGTAATAAGGGTTTCCAAACGGATAACCGTAGCTCAGAGATGCACTGGAGGAGGTTTGGGGAGCAGGACACTGTCGGCCGGTGTCTGGGGAAGATATATCCGAGTACACCGAGCCCTGGTGAGTCGCTATAGTGCCAGAATGTCGCCCCAACCCGGGGTGCGACATCAGGTCCCTGCAATGGGTCGCCGGGCAATTCCCGCTCAGTCCCTCCATTGTTTGGTTTTTATTCGGATTGTTTTCATTCGGGCTTTTTTCATAAACGTACATCAAGGTGTCCGCCCAGCGTGGATGCAGAACCAGTGAAGTCGTCATATCAGGGGCTGCGGATGGTTTTTAAAAGTCGACTACTCCAAGACCGACACCTCATTTCCAACTACATTTTACGTGAGCGCATGCGCAACCAAGACCCGTGTGTCCAGTTCATTAAGGTTCTGGCACGTGATATGCTAAGGAGCCCGAAGAGATTGGGGCTTGTGAGTGGGGGGAGAATAGCCCTTTAAACAACTAGCAGCTCAAGTTTCACCGGGTCTTTCTGTGGAATACAGGGTCCCATCATTGGCTGAAGTCACCTACACGAACATCCTTAAAGGGGAGGTTGGAAACCTTAGGTGAAGGGGGACACGAAAACAATCTGCAAAGTTTGGCCGACACAGGAAAATATTAACCTGAAGTAAACATTTCATTGACTCAGAATTGTTTTCATTTTGGGCAAGATGAAAATTACATTTGAGTGGTATTATAATAATTGAATATGCAAGTCTAGGCCTTGTTATGCTTTGTGTGACAGTGCCGGTGTTGGTTTCATTAACAAATGTTCCCTCAATTAATTTATTTTGGAGTCAGAGTGGAAAACGTTTAGCTTGCATGACCAAAAATAAGTTGCACATACAGACTTGCATATTCACACAAGTGGTTAACATAATAACTTATATCCATATGCAAATAGGCATACATGCTAATGCAAATAGACCATGTAAGCTATGTAATCAAACATGTAATTGTGTATTTTCTTATAATGAAAATAATGAGACGACCATTGGTAAAACATTAAATAGGCTATATGTTTGTCAGCGAACTGTGTGTAGGCTACGGGTAAGTAGTTTCAGCATTCCGAACTGCATTGGCATGAATTCTACTGCTTACTCTAATTTCAATAAAAACTAATTCAGGCCGTTTAATTAGGCTACAGGATTGCATCTTTCATTTACGAACGTAGCCTAGTTGGTGAACTATAATCAATGACGCATTTCAAATGCAGTTTATTAGACTTAAAAAAACAAAAACAATCCTAACTCATATTTGTGGGAGAAAATAGTGGGCGTCACATTTGGCTCTTTTTGGGGAATCCAAAGGTGATGGGTATAATCTAAATCTTGGGTCAAGTTTGTCATAATTAAAGCGCAAGATCTGCCTATATGTTGTTCTTATCGTGGTCCCTTCAATTGCCTTCATATTCGAATAAATATCGATAGCTATGAACGTGCAAATTTTTATTTTTTTTCAGCCTTTTGCAATCGGTAGAGTGACAGACGTAAGGGAAAGTAACGTCGCAAGATGATTTGTAGCCTTTCGCAATAATAACATGTTACTGAAAAAGCACAACTGTGTTTTGTTTTTCCACAATTTTTAATGATTCCAAAATAATACCCCGTCAGTTAAAATAAAAAAAAGCGTCAGAACAGGTTCACATATGAGTAGACTTTATTTGTGTGGAGGAGATCCATCTATTTATTTGTTTGGAAGAAGGATTACTTCAGGCGCAGAGGCACTCGTTTTTTATTCATTTGTCGTTCTTTCCTTTGGACCGAAGACAGATACATTAAAATGTAGAACATTAAAATACCATACAACATTTCAATGTTCTGATGCCAGTCACGTTTCTAATAACGCAATTATGTGTTTAGGACGCCTAAGGTTGTCCCAATGTTTTGGAGATTGACAATAGGGTATGACTACTGAATATTCAACAAACACAACATTTTTACTTGTGATGCTTTGGTCTATCCTGAACAATTTCAGACTCATCAAACTCAATCCGATCTCTTGAATCTCGACATGTTTATCTATATATCTAATCGACTGTAAATTGACCGCGAAACAGTTATACATTGTGCCAGTGTTGTGCACACATTATATGGATATCTAGACAGGAAAGGGAAAGCTAGAGTACAACTAGATGGCTGTAATTCGTCGTCACATAGACAAACAGTGCTCTGTTGTCTCAAATCCGGAGATTACAGCTATGGAGGGCCGGCTCATCCAAATGGCAGCTGCACGGAAGTCCAAGGTCAAGGTAAAAAACGCGGACAAACAAGGTCGTAATCAGTCTAGACAGACAAGAATGAACTTCACACTCTGCCGAGTATGCATGCAAACTCCTGTAATTTACAGACCCTGACTCTGAAATACCTGCAGAGTGGATAGTAAGTATAAAGACAAGGAAGGACAAACAGTCCAATAGTAGCTCAAGTAATTTCCTGTGTTTTTAAAGGGACAAGACAACTAGGTTTGGGGCTGTGTGGAGAGGGAAGAGAGACAGAAAACTGGGCACTATAACACAGGCTAGATAGACTAATACAATTAACGCGTCTGCATCTT
This sequence comes from Oncorhynchus tshawytscha, assembly GCF_018296145.1. Taxonomy (NCBI): domain Eukaryota; kingdom Metazoa; phylum Chordata; class Actinopteri; order Salmoniformes; family Salmonidae; genus Oncorhynchus; species Oncorhynchus tshawytscha. The sequence continues at coordinate 9,744,053 of NC_056450.1, read as the reverse complement.
TTCATGAAACTTTGCTGGTGAGAGGTGTTTAGAAATGTTATAGGCGAATACATGTTTTGCAATGTAATGGTTAGCGAGGTGTAGGCAGGACTAGCTTCACCATGGAACATGGTGTTCCATTGTTAAAGTGGAGTTGCAAGGCTTTAAAAAAAGAAAAGAACACCTCTAACTTGTTACCAAATATTCAGCATTGTTCCCTTGCGATACACATTCACCTTTTTACATATTTTTGGACATTAGACTGCATTGGGCTTGGTTATTGATAAAGATATCACGTCAATCATTTTTAATTACTATAGTTATGACTCATTTAGAATCCTCTTTCAAACGTGTCATATAAAATGAATGGATCTGTGAGGTTATACAGGCATTCAAACTAACTCCAACGTTCTGTATCGGGCGGTAAGCTAATTGAAGAGTGTGCAGGCCCGGCCTATGGCAACACATGTATTTATATGCGTGAGTGTGCAGGCCTGGCCTATGGCAATACATTTATATGCGTCCTTACACGTGTAAAGACAAATAACTTTATTTCGGGTACATGGGTTGTCATTGAATTTCCCTGCTCAATTAATTGCATTACTTTGGGTAATTATTATTCGCATTATTCGCTCAGGATATCATTTATCTGCGGTAAAGTAGCACCCAACAATGACAACATTCATGTTTTCAGTGCTTCCAAAGTACAGATATTTCTTCGCCAAGTCAGCAATAGATTTGACATTTTTCTAGAAACTCCCATACCATAAGCCAAACTCTAACGAATGCATAGGCTATAATCACGCAAAACCAGGTATTCCTGCATGGCATCTCGACGACTGTTAAATTGATATGTATAAACGTTCATTTGAGCTATGGAACATCCTCTATACGTTTTAACAAATGATAATGATACAACAGCAAAGTACGACTTCAAATGTTTATTCTCCATGAGCGAAATCCCCAAAGCGTTTGGACATATCCAGTATAATAAATGCTGTTATATTTCCTGATTGCCAAAATATTGCAACGCTACTAATATACAGAAAACACCTGATACAGTAGGCTTTATCGTATGCAACATGCATGCAGGATAAGGGTCGACACTCATAAATTCCATTCCAGCAACCTTATGTGTGAAATGAAACAAAGAAAATGACGGTGAATGTTCAATTAATGAACTGATTAATTTCCTAAATTGACTGATTTGTCCTTAAAGGGGTATACACAGCTTGTCACTATAGTGATGTAAGGTACGTCCTTTGTACCTTTAGTTCTAGGTACATAATTGTACCCTTGCAGTTCGGACCTTAAAATAGGCAATATTGTACCTTAGGGGACAAGATAGTATAGGCACAAAAGCGTGCCTTTTGAAAATGTACAAATGTGTCTTTTTAGGGTTACACCACAAAGCATTATTTGTATATTTCCCAGGGTGCCTTTCAAGTGAATTTTAGAGATACCAGTACCACCCATGACTGTGTTTGCTAGTGACTATTACGTTCAATGGCTTTCAGTTCAAAGTGAATATTTTATCATCGAAATAAAAGTATCATAAGGTCATACTTTGACAGCGTAGTTTTACTCAAACAACATAGTCTAAAACTCTAGGTTTGCAGGCCACATCGAGCAAATCACATTATGCTGGCTTGCAAAGGGATATGTAATTCATATTCGAATCCAGCCAGAGTTAGAATTTCCCAAAAGGTCAACTTTTAATCACCAGCAACCTGCATTTACAATCACTGCCATGGAAAGGACATTTTAAATGAGACTACCTAAACCATCTAAATGTGAACAAACATGCAGTAACAAGTGCAATAAGTCCAACTACCAACAGATTGGATTAGTTTAATTATATATGTTATTTAGCACAAGCTCAATCAATCAATGTGCACGCAAAAAAACATATGTTGACACAAAGAAACAATAGAGCATGCTGGGAAATATGATAATTCTGGCCGTGGTTTTTGAGAGTGTGTGATGATTGTACCTTTATATTAAAAGTATTGGCTACAAAAATGTACCATTATACTATTATCTGCACATGTACCCTAAAATGTACCAAACAGTGCCATGTGAGATTATACTGTACCCTATACCCTGGTTTCTGAAAGTGTAGCCTAGGCATAGTGTTGTAAACAAGCAATAGAACCGCAGCTGCAAAATTCACACGTCAGTTTTGTCCAGATTTAACACAGCACCCTTAAACTCGTGCTAGATCTGTCACACCGGGAATCAGAGGCTGGAAGATGGAATCATTTTTTTTGAAAGGTAGGGTTTGGGCCGGGGCCCCAGCACCACCACACACATTACTCAAGTCCCCATGGTGATGGTCGACAGACCGTGGAGAAGCCTACCTACCTGTGATGGGGCTTCCGCTCTCAGGAACTGACTGACTGGTGCATGTGCTCCCCTCCCGGCCTGCGCACCACATAAAGCATACGATTTAGTACCAGTCATTTCCTCTATAGCGCGGGGAATTATGAATTATTTGATCAAATGTATTATCTAGTAATACTTCGGTTATTTACCTGCAGTAGAATACAATATAACGTAATAGAATATAACAGAATATAACAGAACGGAATAGAAAGATAATTTATTGATAGATCCTGTTCTCCCAAATACACACAGATACAACAATTGTGGCGTAATCTCACTGGTTGTATAGGGAGAATGAGGCAATATCCTGGGGGATCATGTACAATTCTTTGAAGTAACCTCTGGTGTTCTAGCATACGGTATGGGATGGATGGAGTGATTGACTTTGCAGGTAAAGCACCTTGTCGAAACTACTACTGTTATAAATCAGCCAACTGCCTTGTTAGCCTCAGTCTTTGCTCGAAAATCAGTAGTATGATTATAAAAACTACCATGCATAAATATGTTAGTAGTTTTAATCATCAAAGTGTAGCGAATATGCTCGTTTTTTTTGGTTGTTTCATCGAATAAGCAAACTGCAAACACAAATCTCGAGATGGAGTTCTACTTACTTCATTTTGCGTTAATGTGCGCTCACATTTTGAAACATGGTTTGAAACATGTACTGCACGAATAGGGTATTTGTAATCAAATTAACTCCGGCCACCAAAATATCCATGCGTAAAAGCATGCGTAAAAGCGAATTGGAATTATCATCGATAACTTCTCAAAGCAATGGACAAATAAAACAATCTTTCCTATGTTTTATTATAGTTTTTTAATTGGAAGGGATATGGAAATAAATATTAGTCCAATTCAGTCGAGGAATGAGACTTCAAATTAATTTAGAAAAGATTGGAAAAATAAAGTCTAAATATATTTTATTTGCATGTTTTCCTAAACAAACCATAGGCTACTACTCATGTGTTCGGTATGTGTGTGAGTATAGTCTGCTGATAGGTACATGTTTCAATCAACATTAAGTTATGTTTCTTATTTTACACTCCGAATATTGTTTTTGATTTAATGAATCCTTTTTCGAAAGATACAGATACACACACGCATAGCATAGCATGTCACACATGTTCAAAGATTCTGGGTTTGGAAAGTCATGTTGGCAAAGGGTTGTCATGGAGAGGCTTCCTGTGCACATGCCGTTTCGACCATCTACTTCAACCCCAGTATTCACCCAGTACCTCGTGTGTAACAGGCCTGCGTCTGGTGCAGTCAGGTAATAAACATACAAGTAATATCTGTGTAAATATAGACTACAGCAGCCAGAACGAGTTTCATTCTCGAATAAAAGAATACAGACTATTTCATTATGTCCAAGGTAATAACAGTGAAATAAGAAAGTCATTTTGAGACAAAGGTTCACGACATCATTTGATGACGGGTGTAAGTCCATGTTTGATTCAAACAGTTGTTAAATATGTTTAAGACATGTATTATATATACTTATATTCACTTTATTTTGTCACCTAGAAGGAAGAAAACATTTACACTTGCGTCATCTATATATTTTCAACTCGGAAATTAGGCAATATTTCCAGCATTTATAAATCATCCCCACTTAAGATTTGAGCATGTAATGTATTACTACTAGGGTATCGCTGATAAGGTGCATCCTAAAGGCACATGTATCAGCTCAAGATAACGGCGATTCAAACATGATAATATCTGAAGGCCAACGACTATCCTTTAGTGAGCTTCTTTGGGGCAGGTAAATCTAAATAATTATTCAATTAATCAAAACCGGTGACTGTTTAAGGGTTTGAATGCTAAATGCTAATCGCAACTGTTCATAACTAAATCTGGGTGAGGGCCACACCTAGGCATGCACGAGCAAACCTGAGAGGGGGAGGGGAGACTGTTTGACCGAGGAAGGTGGATTGACTTACGTGCAGCCTGAGATGAATACTGAACTGAATCAAAATCGGGTGATGTCGCATTGCAGATATTTTTTTTCTATCATTTACGATTTCCTATTTGAGATTAGGCAATTGAAAACATTTGCATATATGCGCGATATAGAGTAGGCCTGAACCACAAATAGCATGCTATTCTGTTTGTTTTATTGTGAGGGGGATTGTGTCTTGTTATGCAAAGTTGGTAAGCAGTCAAGCAACGTTTTTCAGGACCGATAGGAAACAACTTTATAGATGTATAGATACATCTCTAGAGATGGAAATTGCATATAGATGTATAGATATTTTGGCATATAGGTAATGGCCATCGCACTATGTAAAAAGCCTCGGTGCTTGCATTGTTGTTTTGAATTGAAGTTGCAGTTGTACGAATGAGCAAGAAATTGTGTGATCTAACGAATATGAAAGAACAAAGGGGGAGTTTTCAAATCCAGTAGATTCACCATCATAACACTACAGGCACCGACTTGTTCCCCTCACTTTTATGCTGCTTTGATTCTGAACGCATTTCACATGTAAACTGCATTTTTAAGATATTTCAAGCAGTTTTTCCTTTAAATATATATTTTTGGGGGAAACAATGCTTGAGAGATTCCGTAAAAAGCTTTTGCGTAAACAATATAGCTCCACATATGAAATGCATAATGTTTGCTATGTAATGTCACAGTGGGATACAAGATAAACTTTGAATTAGACAAAGAACTCCTTAAAATGATTTCCGTCGTTGCCAAGTCGCTGCGGTGGATATTAATCATCAAACAGATTCCCATACACGTAGTAAAAAAAAAAAAATCAAGCATGTATTTATATCCAAATATGGCATGCAGGCAGGCGTACAGTAGAATATGTCTTCATTTAGGAAGCACAGGCCTTTATGTATTGCGTCATGGATCATAGAGTCCATTGACATTTTGCTCATTCAGCAGACGCCATTATCCAGAGCAACTTAGTCAGTGCATTTAACCAATAAGTAAAACCCTCCGTTAAAAAAAATCAGCTATCAGCGAAATCAATGCTAGTAAGAAAAGTATAGAGAATGTATGAATAGAGTACACGTATAGAGAGCATAGCGAAGCAGTGTGTCCAATCGTTTGAAAGCAGACAGAAGCAGGCAAACAACTCCCAGGTTGCAGAGGCAGACACGTCTCGTCGGAAGTCCAAGTTCAAGTTAGAAGAGGCGGTCACTCACCGCAGCTGTCCAGACAGCACAACAAAAGACACGACACTGCGGGCCTATTGCTCGTTTCTTCCCAAAAATATTTCTGCAAATATTTTTCAGTTGTTGTTGTTTAAATATCAACAAATGGCATGTCAGGAGAGCCAAAACAAGTTTTATTTTTGCTGTTGTTTTGGTCTGTATAACCTTTGACCTCAGATAACTGGTAACTTAAAACATCATAGGCTATTGATAATGACATCATATTTCCATGTTGCATGTTTATTAAACGAAGAAAAGGTATTTGATAATATAAGGTGCAATGAAAACCTATTCCCGCAGACCACTAGTGCAGTCACGTGTCAGTGGATGGAGAATTCTTCCTATCTTCTTTTTTATTATTGAGATGTTCAAAATTCTAGTCTATATATTAACTTTGATTTAACTGTTATTTAAATGCATTTCTGATTATCAAGACATGAAGAATAGAATATGTCTAGCCTACACCTCGTGCGTTCTAGTCAGATGTGGAACGTAATGACCAGCATTCCTTTGTATCTTATTTACAAATGATATATTACATTAAATATATTATGCTTAGAATATATGCTAACACAACATAATAAGTCACAATATATATAACATCCTGATATAAGCCTAATACAATAAATATAAACATGCCTACCGAGTCTAGGCCTATATGCAATATTATATGCATAATATATAACATAGACTGTGCACCTTCAACAATATCCTTTTCCATAATTCAATGAGTTAAGCATGGGTTATTATAGTATAACATAAGTGTAGGTGTGAAAGGCTGTATGCCCTATAGGATAGTGGTGAAGACCTATATTTTACGCATCAAACTGCGTGGCGTAAAAAGTCTGGAGTATTCAACAGTTAACAGATGTAGAAACATTTAGTTACATTTACTCAGTGACTGACAGTAGGACATGTACACTAATCATGTATGGCACACCACACACACGCATGCAGCTAATACAAACGTGGCCTCTATTTACGCTCTCCATCGCTAATACGAACGATGTTGACAAAATATAATGGTCATTTATTTTGTATGTTGCAAAGGACTTACAATCCTTGCACTTGCAGTTCATTGATAATATCAACCTCAGAATATCTTATCAACGGACAACTCATTCAGTTCATACATGGGCTCTCCGGTTGTCGTGGAGGTTAGAGCTGCACGGTGCACTGCATGCAAGCAATGCACCGTAAATTCACAAACAACTTTGAATCAAGGCAACATGTAATATAAAACATTCTTCATGTCCTGTGTAGTTTGCCTATTCGCAACAGTTGTTTCATTCATCTGGGGTGACATCAGGGCACATTGAGTAGTGCTATGCTATCTATACAGCTATACATTCCCTATACAATGCACAGAAGTATTTAGCTACAATACAAAGTTCGCAGTCATTCCCCACAGAAATACCGTGTGAAATATGATCTCAAATGTTCGAGCGTAACCAAATAACGGAATAGTCTATTTTTGCGTCGTTCGTTTGCGAGGAAAATATATAGGCCTGGTTTAAAAAAAGAAGAACAAAAATATGAAGTTGTAGTACTAAAATGCAACATGCTACAATTTAATTATACAATTTAAATTCCAATATTAGGTTTAAAACGAGTGGTTATTACAGAGAATAAAGAAAACACATGTGCTGCTTGTGTTTACCCAGAAACCCATACAAACACCCCCATACTGTAACATATTCTCATCCATGTAATCTATGACAAAAAAATAATCAGAATTCGAATTTGAAGACGTAGAATGTCGTCCCCCCCCCCACACACACATGCCTGTATGTGTAGGCATGAGTAGCATACTTCCAGGTGTACAACACCATTGATAACGGACAAGTACATCCAGTGCGTAACATGCATTTACTATACTCTTTATAGTTATGTTTGAGTGGTCTCCAATCCAATCAATTAATGATCTGTTTTTCGCTCTCTTTTTCTTTCCTTCGTCAGTTTAGCTACAATGCTGTCCACCAAGACATAGCACAAACAAAAACCAACATTTTAGAAGGCAGCCTGGAAATATAGTGCGATTACATAGACCATACGTCATCTCCTCGAGAGGTTTTATGCCCCTACCCTATACTTGGCCAACATAGACCCGCTATAGCCATCTAAAGACAGGTGAAACATGCAGAAAAAGAAGGGAAATAAACATTCTGAATTGTGTTCAACTGTCATGGGATCACAGGAAAACTCACCTCACCCAGAAGAAACCAGAGGAACAAACAAATAAAACACCTGTTAAGAAATGCTCAAATACATAAAGGGTAGAACATAGAATTTGAACATAGAATGTATATATATTCAACTTCACAATCTTGTGACACATCTCTTCAATCTCGTTTTTGAGAATAACCTGTAACGTGCATTCCTATGTTTAAGTCAACATGTATTTCAGTTGCGTATTGATCAAGCACACTTAAACAAATCAACATTCGCCAACTTACATTTTAAAAGGTGGAAAATGTTGATTCCAGAATTTCAGTTCAAACATGAGATATGACAATACAGGCAGGCTATTTTCTATTTCAAGACGTCTCCTCCAATTCTCTATTTTTAAGACTTCAATATGTAAATCCCCGCTTACTTATTCAAATGTCACTTTATAGCCTCTGTCTGTGTCATAGGTCAAGGTCAAGGACGACCATTCTAAGAAGTAGCCTTATTCATCCATTCAAAAGTCGTCTCAGACGTCTCAAAATGGTTCACAAATTCTTATCGATCAAAGTTTGAGATTCGAATTAGTTCACAAATATCCTTCTCCCTAAAACCCCTTGTTCAATACGTCGCATGCAATGATGTCATGCTGCGTTCTATGTAAACATGTTTTCAATAACCGAAAAATTAAATAAGAAATAATCGACCAAATAGCCCAAACATGCCCGTCTTTTTCAACTCGCACATTAATCTAACGAATAATGTCTAGTTTGACAATGCAATGCATCTCATATGGATCATGTTGAGGAATTGGTGTTTGGCTTATACGTTTTATTGTCAAAATTTCTCATCGAAATATAGGGATTCTAAAACGACCGCTTAAATCCATCGGTAGATGTGTTCAATTCTCCCCTCAAATGAGAAATAAGACCGGAAAATACATATTTTCAGGACACAATGTTTTAGAAAACGCATATGGCCATTGATTTCAACCCCTGTGACGCTTCCTTGATATGGTAGCCTATACATGAATGTTAGCCTTGGTCTATACGTCAACAAACATATATTAGGTTAGTAGCCTAACTCTTTAAACCAATTTTCTCAGGCTTCAATCTACACAAAAAACATAAACCAAACACATTCGATTTGCTTTCGTTCAATGGTTATTTCCTCAAATATCCCATTGGCTACTTAAGTTCATATAAGGACTAGAATAGAAGATCCGAGTTCAAGTTCAACGTCTGTCTCCTCAGACAGAGCCAGGGTAAGCTCAGCAAAATACCTCCTCACTCTCGTAAAAGAAACGGTAGCACACAGAGCGGGGTCCAGACCCGACCCAAAATAAAATAATAAAATATAGGATATAACCTATTGAATTCGGTCAGTCCAATGAAAAGGCTCAAGTGACAGAGATTAGTTTGACAACACTCAACACATTGATGAGAACGACTAGCTACCATTGCGATCAAATGAGGTTCCATGACATGTCCATGTCAGTCAAATCTAAAATGTGCAAATCTCTGCGTAATAGGACGCACTGCACTGTCAATATTGTAGACCACTATAAGTTGAGGAGGTGAACGTTGATAATATTTTAAATGTGATGGGCGACCATACCATTATCCTGTGGTGGAAAAAGCGCCCAGTTGTCATACTTGAGTAAAAGTAAAGATACCTTAATAGAAAAGGACTCAAGTAAAAGTGAAAGTCACCCAGTAAAATCCTACTTGAGTAAAAGTCTAAAAGTATTTGTTTTTAAATATACTTAAGTATCAAAAGTAAATGTAATTGCTAAAATATACCTAAAAGTATCAAAATTAAATGTTTAAATCATTTCAAATTCCTTATATTAAGCAAACCAGCCACAATTTTGTTTTTATTTTTTATTTAGGATAGCCAGGGTCACACTCCAACACTCAGACATAATTTACAAACAAAGCATTTGTGTTTAGTGTGTCCGTTAGATCAAAGGCAGGGGAGATGCCAGGGATTTTATCTTGATAAGTACATGAATTCGACCATCTTCCTGTCCTGCTAAGCATTCAAAATGTAACTAGTACTTTTGGGTGTCAGGGAAAATCTATGGAGTAAAAAGTACATTATTTTCTTCAAGAATTTAGTGAAGTAAAAGTAAAAGTAGTCGAAAATGCAAATAATAAAGTACAAATACCCCCCAAAACGGCATAAGTAGTACTTCAAAGTATTTTTACTTAAGTACTTTCACCCCTGCCATCATCCAAGAAGTCAACCATAGACAGACCGTACCATCCGGAGCATAAACACTGTCTGTCTGGCGCATCTGTTTTGGTCCCACGTCCCTCTCGATCTTAACAACAACTGTCATTTTGGACTCTCCATTTGTAATGGTGTGTGTGTTTTGTAGGCTAACATCATTGTTTTGGCCGACTACGAAAGGGTTCCATGAGCTCAGTATAAGATTTAAATAACATCCCCTGTCGAAACTACTTGTGCATGCCTTTCAAATTGTAATTCAGTATAGGTCAATGAAAGGCAACAACATCTCCTAAAATGAGATACACGTTTACTTGGATTAGAGAAACTGAATCTACAGAATCGGTGTCGCTTTTGATGGTCTCTAATTAAACGCCCTTCAATGTAATTCCATTTATTGAAGAAAGCTATATTCATATGTGTTAGCACAGCTCATCGTTTGTACTCATATTTAAAGGTATTGCATTATTACGTTGTCCTTTCTATTTGCAGAGTTACCGGAAAAATTAGATAAGAATATACTGATATTGATAATAAGTTGATTACAAAAGTAACTCTAAATTGTTGTGGTGAGGTACTGTATGTTCAAGTCTGATTCACAAATTTTGAAGGCATTACCTGTTAGCGCTGAGTGACATATCCCCTCCCTCTATCATGTAACATGTAGGTCTATCTCTTTCAAGAGGATACACAACTTCGAAAATATTTCAATATTCACATTTTTTATATATAAAGTAGCATGCCGCTATCCACAGTACATCCCAAAGAAAGTTGTTGCAGTCATCAGATAACATCAAAACATCACGAATTCCAAATAAACGTTTTAACTGTGTGTATCGTGTGTGCCCCAAGTCTTCCAGTGTATTTTATTTATTTAATTGGTGTGTTTAAAGACCTATCCATGTTTGGATAAAAGTTGTTTTGTTCAGTGAATCGTTCTATAAAAGCCAAGTAAATACAAAACCAAATGTAATTTGAAATTGCAGCTTTTTTAATTAACATATTGAGAAGAGTAATGGGGTGATGAAAAACCACAATTGTAACATTTGATCCTGAGTGGGATTTTATTGAGAAACCAACAAAACAATTTCACTTGCGACTCTAAATTCTACTATACAACATAGAATGAATAGAAACGGTGCTTAATTAATTTCTCACTTTAATTGGATAATTAACGGGTGAAAGCCTTGTAAAATAATCTGCATCAGTACGATATAAAATGCATGAGGGGGTTTTACATGGCTGTAGATGGCAATGATTTAGACACTTTTCAAGACAATATAGGTTTAGTTACAACGCAACGATCATTCTCAATCACAAGGATGTGTTTTGACAGTGCACATTGCAGCATCTTACCACTAACGTTAAAAGCAATGTCAATACTAAAATGTATTCATTGAGTCTCTATTGGTCAGAGGTTTGAAGAAAGACCAAGTAGAAATAGATGGCAATGAAGTGGACCACCAACACTTGACCTCTAATTACACAGCCTGTGGTTCAATACAGGCACTAATGACAGAATAAACATAACCAGATATTGTTCTTTGGTCAGGATGGGGAACCCAGGTGGTCAGCAAGTGGTTGAGATAAGCAACGAAGATAAACATTTAGGGAGAGGTTTAAGTTATTGCCCACATTGGCTTCTTAAGTTTGGGATGTGCGTTAAACAGCCAACCAACCCACCATTTAAAATATGATGGTGTGTGTGGTGTGGTCATGGTCAGTCTCCAGAAGGCTAGTCTACCAACTCTTATAGAGACCCCTGAGATATAGGTCTAACTACACTCTTAGAAAAAAATGTAGGAGGATCCTTTGAAGAACCCTTTTTGGTTCCAGGTAAGAACCTTTTCAGTTCTAGGTAGAACCCTTTTGGGGTCTATGTAGAACCCTTTCCACGGAGGATTCTACATAAAAAAAATCAAATAGTTCTACCTGGAACCAAAAAAGGTTATCCTATGTTGACAGGTGAAGAACCCCTTTGGAACCATTTTTTTCTAAGAGTGTACATGCCTGCCCAACACCAGAACCCTGAGACATCCTTATAGGTCTAACTAAATGTCTACCCAACACCAGACCCCAGAGATATCTTTATATACAGTTGAAGTCGGAAGTTTACATACACCGTAGTCAAACACATTTAAACTCAGTTTTTCACAATTCCTGACATTTAATCCTAGTAAAAATTCCCTGTTTTAGGTCAGTCAGGATCACCACTTTATTTTAAGAATGTGAAATGTCAGAATAATAGTAGAGAGAATGATTTATTTCAGCTTTTATTTCTTTCATCACATTCCCAGTGGGTCAGAAGTTTACATATACTCAATTAGTATTTGGTAGCATTGCCTTTAAATTGTTTAACTCGGGTCAAACGTTTCGGGTAGCCTTCCACAAGCTTCCCACAATAAGTTGGGTGAATTTAGGTCCATTCCTCCTGACAGAGCAGGTGTAACTGAATCAGGTTTGTAGGCCTCCTTGCTCGCACACCATTTTTCAGTTCTGTCCACAAATTTTCTATGGGATTGAGGTCAGGGCTTTGTGATGGCCACTCAAATACCTTGACTTTGTTGTCCTTAAGCCATTTTGCCACAACTTTGGAAATATGCTTGAGGTCATTGTCCATTTGGAAGACCCATTTGCGACGAAGCTTTAACTTTCTGACTGATGTCTTGAGATGTTGCTTCTTCCGGCGCCGACAGAGATGGCCGCCTCGCTTCGCGTTCCTAGGAAACTATGCAGTTTTTTGTTTTTTTACGTGTTATTTCTTACACTAGTACCCCAGGTCATCTTAGGTTTCTTTACATACAGCCGACAAGAACTACTGAATATAAGATCAGCGTCAACTCACCATCAGTACGACCAAGAATATGTTTTTCGCGATGCGGATCCTGAGTTCTGCCTTACAACCAGTGTAACCGAGTGGATCACATGCAGCGACCAAAAAAAAAAACGACTCAGAAAAAGAGGGAAACGAAGCGGTCTTCTGGTCAGACTCCGGAGACGGGCACATCGTGCACCACTCCCCAGCATTCTTCTTGCCAATGTCCAGTCTCTTGACAACAAGGTTGATGAAATCCGAGCAAGGGTAGCATTCCAGAGGGACATTAGAGACTGTAACGTTCTCTGCTTCACGGAAACATGGCTCACTGGAGAGACGCAATCCGAAGCGGTGCAGCCAGCGGGTTTCTCCACGCATCGCGCCGACAGAAACAAACATCTCTCTGGTAAGAAGACGGGCGGGGGCGTATGCCTTATGGCCAACGTGACATGGTGTGATGAAGGAAACATACAGGAACTCAAATCCTTCTGTTCACCTGATTTAGAATTCCTCACAATCAAATGTAGACCGCATTATCTACCAAGAGAATTCTCTTCGATTATAATCACAGCTGTATATATCCCCCCAAGCAGACACATCGATGGCTCTGAACGAACTTTATTTAACTCTCTGCAAACTGGAAACGATTTATCCGGAGGCTGCATTCATTGTAGCTGGGGATTTTAACAAGGCTAATCTGAAAACAAGACTCCCTAAATTTTATCAGCATATTGATTGCGCAACCAGGGGTGGAAAGACCCTGGATCATTGTTACTCTAACTTCCGCGACGCATATAAGGCCCTGCCCCGCCCCCTTTCGGAAAAGCTGACCACGACTCCATTTTGTTGATCCCTGCCTACAGACAGAAACTAAAACAAGAAGCTCCCACGCTGAGGTCTGTCCAACGCTGGTCCGACCAAGCTGACTCCACACTCCAAGACTGCTTCCATCACGTGGACTGGGAGATGTTTCGTATTGCGTCAGACAACAACATTGACGAATACGCTGATACGGTGTGCGAGTTCATTAGAACGTGCGTTGAAGATGTCGTTCCCATAGCAACGATTAAAACATTCCCTAACCAGAAACCGTGGATTGATGGCAGCATTCGTGTGAAACTGAAGGCACGAACCACTGCTTTTAATCAGGGCAAGGTGTCTGGTAACATGACTGAATACAAACAGTGCAGCTATTCCCTCCGCAAGGCTATCAAACAAGCTAAGCACCAGTACAGAGACAAAGTAGAATCTCAATTCAACGGCTCAGACACAAGAGGTATGTGGCAGGGTCTACAGTCAATCACGGACTACAGGAAGAAACCCAGCCCAGTCACGGACCAGGATGTCTTGCTCCCAGGCAGACTAAATAACTTTTTGCCCGCTTTGAGGACAATACAGTGCCACTGACACGGCCTGCAACGGAATCATGCGGTCTCTCCTTCACTGCAGCCGAAGTGAGTAAGACATTTAAACGTGTTAACCCTCGCAAGGCTGCAGGCCCAGACGGCATCCCCAGCCGCGCCCTCAGAGCATGCGCAGACCAGCTGGCCGGTGTGTTTACGGACATATTCAACCAATCCCTATACCAGTCTGCTGTTCCCACATGCTTCAAGAGGGCCACCATTGTTCCTGTTCCCAAGAAAGCTAAGGTAACTGAGCTAAACGACTACCGCCCGTAGCACTCACATCCGTCATCATGAAGTGCTTTGAGAGACTAGTCAAGGACCATATCACCTCCACCCTACCTGACACCCTTGACCCACTCCAATTTGCTTACCGCCCAAATAGGTCCACAGACGATGCAATCTCAACCACACTGCACACTGCCCTAACCCATCTGGACAAGAGGAATACCTATGTGAGAATGCTGTTCATCGACTACAGCTCGGCATTCAACACCATAGTACCCTCCAAGCTCGTCATCAAGCTCGAGACCCTGGGTCTCGACCCCGCCCCTGTGCAACTGGGTACTGGACTTCCTGACGGGCCGCCCCAGGTGGTGAGGGTAGGCAACAACATCTCCTCCCCGCTGATCCTCAACACTGGGGCCCCACAAGGGTGCGTTCTGAGCCCCCTCCTGTACTCCCTGTTCACCCACGACTGCGTGGCCATGCACGCCTCCAACTCAATCATCAAGTTTGCGGACGACACAACAGTGGTAGGCTTGATTACCAACAACGACGAGACGGCCTACAGGGAGGAGGTGAGGGCCCTCGGAGTGTGGTGTCAGGAAAATAACCTCACACTCAACGTCAACAAAACTAAGGAGATGATTGTGGACTTCAGGAAACAGCAGAGGGAACACCCCCATCCACATCGATGGAACAGTAGTGGAGAGGGTAGCAAGTTTTAAGTTCCTCGGCATACACATCACAGACAAACTGAATTGGTCCACTCACACAGACAGCATCGTGAGGAAGGCGCAGCAGCGCCTCTTCAACCTCAGGAGGCTGAAGAAATTCGGCTTGTCACCAAAAGCACTCACAAACTTCTACAGATGCACAATCGAGAGCATCCTGGCGGGCTGTATCACCGCCTGGTATGGCAACTGCACCGCCCTCAACCGTAAGGCTCTCCAGAGGGTAGTGAGGTCTGCACAACGCATCACCGGGGCAAACTACCTGCCCTCCAGGACACCTACACCACCCGATGCTACAGGAAGGCCATAAAGATCATCAAGGACATCAACCACCCGAGCCACTGCCTGTTCACCCCGCTGTCATCCAGAAGGCGAGGTCAGTACAGGTGCATCAAAGCTGGGACCGAGAGACTGAAAAACAGCTTCTATCTCAAGGCCATCAGACTGTTAAACAGCCACCACTAACATTGAGTGGCTACTGCCAACACACTGTCAATGACACTGACTCTACTCCAGCCACTTTAATCATGGGAATTGATGGGAAATTATGTAAATATATCACTAGCCACTTTAAACAATGCTACCTTATATAATGTTACTTACCCTACATTGTTCATCTCATATGCATACGTTGATACTGTACTCTATATCATCGACTGCATCCTTATGTAATACATGTATCACTAGCCACTTTAACTATGCCACTTGGTTTACATACTTATCTCATATGTATATACTGTACTCGATATCATCTACTGTATCTTGCCTATGCTGCTCTGTACCATCACTCATTCATATATCCTTATGTACATATTCTTTATCCCCTTACACTGTGTATAAGACAGTAGTTTTTTTTTGGAATTGTTAGTTAGATTACTTGCTCGTTATTACTGCATTGTCGGAACTAGAAGCACAAGCATTTCGCTACACTCGCATTAACATCTGCTAACCATGTGTATGTGACAAATAAAATTTGATTTGATTTGATTTGATTTGATTTCAATATATCCACATAATTTTCCTCCCTCATGATGTCATCTATTTTGTCAAGTGCACCAGTCCCTCCTGCAGCAAAGCACCCCAACAACATGATGCTGCCACCCCCGTGCTTCACAGTTGGGATGGTGTTCTTCAGCTTGCAAGCCTCCCCTTTTCCTCCAAATGTAACGATGGTCATTATGGCCAAAAGTTCTATTCTTGTTTCATCAGACCAGAGGATATTTATCCAAAAAGTACGATATTTGTCACCATGTGCAGTTGCAAACCCTAGTCTGGCTTTTTTATGGCGGTTTTGTAGCAGTGACTTTTTCCTCTCCGAGCGGCCTTTCAGGTTATGTCGATATAGGACTCGTTTAACTGTGGATATAGATACTTTTGTACCTGTTCACTCCAGCATCCTCACAAGGTCCTTTGCTGTTGTTCTGGGATTGATATGCACTTTTTGCACCAAAGTACGTTCATCTCTTGGCGACAGAACGTGTCTCCTTCCTGAGCAGTATGACGGCTGCGTGTTCCCATGTTGTTTATACTTGCGTACTATTGATTGTACAGATGAACGTGGTAACTTCAGGTGTTTGGAAACTGCTTCCAAGGATGAACCAGACTTGTGGAGGTCTACAATTATTTTCTGAGGTCTTGGGTGATTTATTTTGATTTTCTCATGATGTCAAGCAAAGAGCCACTGAGTTTGAAGGTAGGACTTGAAATACATCCACAGGTACACCTCCAATTGACTCAAATGATGTCAATTAGCCTATCAGAAGCTTCTAAAGCCATGACATCATTTTTTGGAATTTTCCAAGCTGTTTAAAGGCACAGTCAACTTAGTATGTAATCCTCTGACCCATTTCTCTGTATATACAGTGCCTTGCGAAAGTATTC
This sequence comes from Oncorhynchus tshawytscha, assembly GCF_018296145.1. NCBI lineage: Eukaryota > Metazoa > Chordata > Actinopteri > Salmoniformes > Salmonidae > Oncorhynchus > Oncorhynchus tshawytscha. Next base: position 9,727,071 of record NC_056450.1, on the reverse strand, counting down.
GGCACCCTTGAACTTTGCAACCTTTTGCCACATTTCAGGCTTCAAACATAAAGATATAAAACTGTATTTTTTTGTGAAGAATCAACAACAAGTGGGACACAATCAGGAAGTGGAACGACATTTATTGGATATTTCAAAAATTTTTAACAAATCAAAAACTGAAAAATTGGGCGTGCAAAATTATTCAGCCCCTTTACTTTCAGTGCAGCAAACTCTCTCCAGAAGTTCAGTGAGGATCTCTGAATGATCCAATGTTGACCTAAATGACTAATGATGATAAATACAATCCACCTGTGTGTAATCAAGTCTCCGTATAAATGCACCTGCACTGCGATAGTCTCAGAGGTCAGTTAAAAGCACAGAGAGCATCATGAAGAACAAGGAATACACTAGGCAGGTCCGAGATACTGTTGTGAAGAAGTTTAAAGCCGGATTTGGATACAAAAAGATTTCCCAAGCTTTAAACATCCCAAGGAGCACTGTGCAAGTGATAATATTGAAATGGAAGGAGTATCAGACCACTGCAAATCAACAAGACCTGGTCGTCCCTCTAAACTTTCAGCTCATACAAGGAGAAGACTGATCAGAGATGCAGCCAAGAGGCCCATGATCACTCTGGATGAACTGCGGAGATCTACAGCTGAGGTGGGAGACTCTGTCCATAGGACAACAATCAGCCGTATATTGCATAAATCTGGCCTTTATGGAAGAGTGGCAAGAAGAAAGCCATTTCTTAAAGATATCCATAAAAAGTGTTGTTTAAAGTTTGCCACAAGCCACCTGGGAGACACACCAAACATGTGGAAGAAGGTGCTCTGGTCAGATGAAACCAAAATGGAACTTTTTGGCAACAATGCAAACGTTATGTTTGGCATAAAAGCAACACAGCTCATCACCCTGAACACACCATACCCACTGTCAAACATGGTGGTGGCAGCATCATGGTTTGGGCCTGCTTTTCTTCAGCAGGGACAGGGAAGATGGTTAAAATTGATGGGAAGATGGATGGAGCCAAATACAGGACCATTCTGGAAGAAAACCTGATGGAGTCTGCAAAAGACCTGAGACTGGGACGGAGATTTGTCTTCCAACAAGACAATGATCCAAAACATAAAGCAAAATCTACAATGGAATGGTTCAAAAATAAACATATCCAGGTGTTAGAATGGCCAAGTCAAAGTCCCTGAATCCAATCGAGAATCTGTGGAAAGAACTGAAAACTGCTGTTCACAAATGCTCTCCATCCAACCTCACTGAGCTCGAGCTGTTTTGCAAGGAGGAATGGGAAAAGATTTCAGTCTCTCGATGTGCAAAACTGATAGAGACATACCCTAAGCGACTTACAGCTGTAATCGCAGCAAAAGGTGGCGCTACAAAGTATTAACTTAAGGGGGCTGAATAATTTTGCACGCCCAATTTTTAAGTTTTTGATTTGTTAAAAAAGTTTGAAATATCCAATAAATGTCGTTCCACTTCATGATTGTGTCCCACTTGTTGTTGATTCTTCACAAAAAAATACAGTTTTATATCTTTATGTTTGAAGCCTGAAATGTGGCAAAAGGTCGCAAAGTTCAAGGGGGCCGAATACTTTCGCAAGGCACTGTATCAATGATGTTGCTCTTGCTGCTGGTGATTCCCTGATCCACCTCAACGCAGACGACACCATTCTGTATACATCAGGCCCTTCTTTGGACACTGTGCTAACAAACCTCCAAACGAGCTTCAATGCCATACAAAACTCCTTCCGAGGCCTCCAACTGCTTTTAAATGCAAGTAAAACTAAGTGCATTCTCTTCAACCGATTGCTGCCCGCACCCTCCCGTCCGACTAGCATCACTACTCTGGACAGTTCCGACTTAGAATATGTGGACAACTACAAATACTTAGGTGTCTGGTTAGACTGTAAACTCTCCTTCCAGATTCACATTTAAGCATCTCCAATCCAAAATTAAACCTAGAATCAGCTTCCTATTTTGCAACAAAGCCTCCTTCACTCATGCTGCCAAACATACCATCGTAAAACTGACTATCCTACCGATCCTTGACTTCGGCGATGTCATTTACAAAATAGCCTCCAACACCCTACTCAGCAAATTGGATATAGTCGATCACAGTGCCATCCGTTTTGTCGCCAAAACCCCTTATACTACTCACCACTGCGACCCGTATGCTCTCGTTGGCTGGCCCTCACTACACATTCGTCACCAAACCCACTGGCTCCAGGTCATCTATAAGTCTATGCTAGGTAAAGCCCCGCCGTATCTCAGCTCACTGGTCACCATAGCAACACCCACCCGTAGCACGTGCTCCAGCAGGTATATTTCACTGGTCACCCCCAAAGCCAACACTTCCTTTGGCCACCTTTCCTTCCAGTTCTCTGCTGCCAATGACTGGAACGAATTGCAAAAATCACTGAAGCTGGTGTCTTATATCTCTCTCTCTAACTTTAAGCATCAGCTGTCAGAGCAGCTCACCGATCACTGTACCTGTACACAGCCAATCTGTAAATAGCACACCCAACTACCTCATCCCCATATTGTTACTTATCCTCTTGCTCTTTTGCACCCCAGTATCTCTACTTGCACATCATCATCTGCACATCTATCACTCCAGTGTTAATGCTAAATTGAAATTATTTTGCCTCTATATTGCCTCACCTCCCTACTCTTCTACATTTGCACACACTGTACATATATTTCTCTATTGTGTTATTGACTGTTTATGTGTAACTCTGTCTTGTTGTTTTGTCACACTGCTTTGCTTTATCTTGGCCCGGTCGCAGTTGTAAATGAGAACTTGTTCTCAACTGGCCTACCCGGTTAAATAAAGGTGAAATAAATGAAATTCAATACAATTTTAAAAAGTTTCATCAAGAAAAGGGAAAATACTTGTAACGAGTGTTATGTCTGACATTCTGTATGAACAAAAGTGTCCTACCAAGCCCTTTGCTTTGATGTTCCAGAAGAAACTCTTGCTTGGTTGGTAGTGGGACAGATTGTTAACATAGATAATGTGATTTAACCAAAGATTTTTGGTATCCATTACTGGGAGTTACAGGATAGGTACTGTTTGGTGTAGCACAGAGAATTTTCGATCTACCCTCTTGTCTATTTCAAGTCTTCTCTCATTGAGTGAGACAGACACCTGTCTCGATCAATGAGAGTAGACTTGAAATAGACAAGATGGCGGCATACACATTGTCGGATTACTTCATGGACCCCAAAATTTGTATTTATTTTAATAACAGACCATTTTCAAAATTCAAAAGGACCCCCAGCAACCAGACACAGACATTTTATGAGATTCCGGTTTCCACAAATCGAGGATGAAGGCGGTATCGCTAAGGTAGGTCGAAAATTCTATGTGCTACACCAAACAGTACCTATCCTGTAACTCCCACTAATGGATACCAAAAATCTTTAGTTAAATCACATAATCTGGTGTAATCTGGAGGTAGTAGTGGGACATGTGGGAAGAGTCTGAGTCTGTTGAAAGAAGTTTGATTTGGTTGGTTTCTGGTGTAGCAGGTAGAACATCACATTGACACAATGCTAATGGCGACACATGTAGTGTAGCTGAAGGGTTAGGATGTTCGTCGTCAGCTATGTCTAACTTTGTTTCCTCCATCCAACCGGTCCAAGCTCTCCTGTGCATTATAGGTTAACTTTGGGGAAAAATGTCATCAATTGTTACTTCAATAGTACACGGTACAATGCAATGTCATGTTTCTGTATACACCCCACTGTAATCCTGTGCATATGCCAAACAAACATCGATTTTGATAACAACATTTTTATGGAATATCGGCAGGTAGTCAATGGTTAGAGCGTTGGACTAGTAACCGAAAGGTTGCAAGGTCGAATCCCCGAGCTGACAAGGTAAAAATCTGCCGTTCTGCCCCTGAACAAGGCAATTAACCCACTGTTCCTAGACCATTGTAAATAAGAATTTGTTCTTAACTGATTTGCCTAGTTAAATAAAGGTAAACAAAATAATAATAATATGAGTACATAATAGTGAGAATGTACACTGTTTATGAATTCAACCACATTTTCTTCAATAAAAGATTTCAATGACAATTGAACACTTACAGTGCCTTGCGAAAGTATTCGGCCCCCTTGAACTTTGCGACCTTTTGCCACATTTCAGGCTTCAAACATAAAGATATAAAAGTGTATTTTTTTGTGAAGAATCAACAACAAGTGGGACACAATCATGAAGTGGAACGACATTTATTGGATATTTCAAACTTTTTTAACAAACCAAAAATGGAAAATTTGGGCGTGCAAAATTATTCAGCCCCCTTAAGTTAATACTTTGTAGCGCCACCTTTTGCTGCGATTACAGCTGTAAGTCGCTTGGGGTATGTCTCTATCAGTTTTGCACATCGAGAGACTGACATTTTTTCCCATTCCTCCTTGCAAAACAGCTCGAGCTCAGTGAGGTTGGATGGAGAGCATTTGTGAACAGCAGTTTTCAGTTCTTTCCACAGATTCTCGATTGGATTCAGGTCTGGACTTTGACTTGGCCATTCTAACACCTGGATATGTTTATTTTTGAACCATTCAATTGTAGATTTTGCTTTATGTTTTGGATCATTGTCTTGTTGGAAGACAAATCTCCGTCCCAGTCTCAGGTCTTTTGCAGACTCCATCAGGTTTTCTTCCAGAATGGTCCTGTATTTGGCTCCATCCATCTTCCCATCAATTTGACCATATTCCCTGTCCCTGCTGAAGAAAAGCCAGCCCAAACCATGATGCTGCCACCACCATGTTTGACAGTGGGGATGGTGTGTTCAGGGTGATGAGCTGTGTTGCTTTTACGCCAAACATAACGTTTTGCATTGTTGCCAAAAAGTTCAATTTTGGTTTCATCTGACCAGAGCACCTTCTTCCACATGTTTGGTGTGTCTCCCAGGTGGCTTGTGGCAAACTTTAAACTACACTTTTTATGGATATCTTTAAGAAATGGCTTTCTTCTTGCCACTCTTCCATAAAGGCCAGATTTGTGCAATATACGACTGATTGTTGTCCTATGGACAGAGTCTCCCACCTCAGCTGTAGATCTCTGCAGTTCATCCAGAGTGATCATGGGCCTCTTGGCTGCATCTCTGATCAGTCTTCTCCTTGTATGAGCTGAAAGTTTAGAGGGACGGCCAGGTCTTGGTAGATTTGCAGTGGTCTGATACTCCTTCCATTTCAATATTATCGCTTGCACAGTGCTCCTTGGGATGTTTAAAGCTTGGGAAATCTTTTTGTATCCAAATCCGTCTTTAAACTTCTTCACAACAGTATCTCGGACCTGCCTGGTGTGTTCCTTGTTCTTCATGATGCTCTCTGCGCTTTTAACGGACCTCTGAGACTATCACAGTGCAGGTGCATTTATACGGAGACTTGATTACACACAGGTGGATTGTATTTATCATCATTAGTCATTTAGGTCAACATTGGATCATTCAGAGATCATCACTGAACTTCTGGAGAGAGTTTGCTGCACTGAAAGTAAAGGGGCTGAATAATTTTGCACGCCCAATTTTTCAGTTTTTGCTTTGTTAAAAAAGTTTTAAATATCCAATAAATGTCGTTCCACTTCATGATTGTGTCCCACTTGTTGTTGATTCTTCACAAAAAAATACAGTTTTATATCTTTATGTTTGAAGCCTGAAATCCATAGCATTTCTTACCTCTTTTGCTGTTGATTTTTACACAACCACAACTTCTACAACCTCAGGTCTCCACCAGTATCTCCCTGAGAAATACATGTTTGTGTGATGCTACTGTACTGAATTTGATATATGCATTTATTGGGGTGGTCCATGCTGTCGACCACCTAGCTAGCTAGCATAGATGCCATAAAGAGGCCACTGGAACTTGACCAAAACAATGGAAATGCCATGAAAACGTGTGGGGGAAAGATCATTGCCCCCACATGTCAAATTAGCCTACATTTAGGCTATTGTTTATATGTATATTTCACACTATGTTGAGGTAAAAATTGGAGTATAATGCTGTATGGATGTCAACCCCAATACATGTCCATGTCATCACCAGAATCCCTCATTGCCCCCCAGAAAAATTAAGCTACATTTATGCTGTTGTTTATACAGTTGAAGTCGGAAGTTTACATACACTTAGGTTGGAGTCATTAAAACTCATTTTTCAACCACTCCACAAATTTCTTGTTAACAAACTATAATTTTGGCAAGTCGGTTAGGACATCTACTTTGTTCATGACACAAGTAATTTTTCCAACAATTGTTTACAGACAGATTATTTCACTTATTCGCTGTATCACAATTCTAGTGGGTCAGAAGTTTACATTACACTAAGTTGACTGTGCCTTTAAACAGCTTGGAAAATTCAAGAAAACTATGTCATGGCTTTAGAAGCTTCTGATAGGCTAATTGACATCATTTGAGTCAATTGGAGGTGTACCTGTGGATGTATTTAAAGGCCTACCTTCAAACTCAGTGCCTCTTTGCTTGACATCATGACAAAATCAAAATAAATCAGCCAAGACCTCAGAAAAAAATTGTAGACCTACACAATTCTGGTTCATCCTTGGGAGCAATTTCCAAATGCCTGAAGGTACCACATTCATCTGTACAATCAACAGTACGCAAGTATAAACGCCATGGGACCACGCAGCCGTCATACCGCTCAGGAAGGAGACACGTTCTGTCTCCTAGAGATGAACGTACTTTGGTGTGAAAAGTGCAAATCAATCCCAGAACAACAGCAAAGGACCTTGTGAAGATGCTGGAGGAAACAGGTAGAAAAGTATCGATATCCACAGTAAAACGAGTCCTATATCAACATAACCTGAAAGGCTGCTCAGCAAGGTAGAAGCCACTGCTCCAAAACTGTCATAAAAAAGCCAGACTATGGTTTGCAACTGCACATGCGGACAAATATCGTACTTTTTGGAGAAATGTCCTCTGGTCTGATGAAACAAAAATAGAACTGTTTGGCCATAATGACCATCATTATGTTTGGAGGAAAAAGGGGATGCTTGCAAGCTGAAGAACACCATCCCAACCATGAAGCACGGGGGTGGCAGCATCATGGTGTGGGGGGGCTTTGCTGCAGGAGGGACTGGTGCACTTCACATAATAGATGGCATCATGAGGGAGGAAAATTATGTGGATATATGAAGCAAAACCTCAAGACATCAGTCAGGAAGTTAAAGCTTGGTCACAAATGGGTCTTCCAAATGGAGAATGACCTCAAGCATATTTCCAAAGTTGTGGCAAAATGGCTTAAGGACAACAAAGTCAAGGTATTGGAGTGGCCATCACAAAGCCCTGACCTAAACCCTATAGAACATGTGTGGCCAGAACTGAAAAAGCGTGTGCGAGCAAGGAGGCCTACAAACCTGATTCCGTTACACCAGCTCTGTCAGGAGGAATGGGCCAAAATTCACCTAACTTATTGTGGGAGGTTGTGGAAGGCTACCTAAAACGTTTGACCCAAGTTAAACCATTTAAAGGCAATGCTACCAAATACTAATTGAGTATATGTAAACTTCTGACCCACTGGGAATGTGATGAAAGAAATAAAAGCTGAAATAAATCATTCTCTCTACTATTATTCTGACATTTCACATTCTTAAAATAAAGTGGTGATCCTGACTGACCTAAAACAGGGAATTTTACCTGGGATTAAATGTCAGGAATTGTGAAAAACTGAGTTTAAATGTATTTGGCTACGGTGTATGTAAACTTCCGACTTCAATTGTATGAATTTTTTTTTTTTTAACCTCAAAATTCATGTTGAGGTTAAAATCAGAGTATAATGCTGTATGGATGTCAACCCCAACACATGTTCATGTCATAATAACCAATCAACTGTATTACAATTTTAAAAAATACTTTGACTACCACCATTGATTTCTGTATGCTAGCTATGCTACCAGCTTATACGAATGGGAGTTAGCATTTAGCACTCACTTCTTCTGAACCTGAAAAGGGACTACTTGTAAATGTTATGCAGCAAAAACAGCCAAATATATCCAAATCGGACTAGTAACCACATTGTGCGCCTGGTACAATACATCAATGATGACGGATTAGATAAATATCCACTACGATAGATCAGATTTGTTGAATGTGCGCCAATCTGGGGTCCTTCTTCTATCCCCACGGTCTGCATTCCATTGACCTGTTGACTACATTGATTATCATCTACAAACCAAACACACTATCATGTTTCTGCAGTGTAGCTACATGATGTAACTATCGTTAGATTCATTTAAGTAACTTTACAAAACAGTCAGAATACAGAACATGTTAGCTAGCTAAGTAGCCGAGTTAGCTAGCTTGAGCGTCGAACACACTAAGGTTAGCTGCTCACGTAGCTAGCAGGCTAAAAAGGAAACCCAACACTTAACTACCAGTCCATGTGAACGGTGGCCATTTCGGCATCACTCTTCAATTAAAACATTTATTACAATGTTTATCTGATTTATAGATTGGCCATGAGCAGTCTTTTTTCACTTATTTTTTCGGGTCGAGATGATTCAGATCCAAGAACCGAGAATTATGCTTGTTTCTGTCGCCATTTTCTGAAAACGTTGTCCCTGCTACCAAAACAGTTTATCTGCAAACAAGTAAGCTAGCTTTGTTGGCGTCATCTGCTCTGTTTGTTTCTTGCAAGTGACTTCCTCTCCAGCTCCATGGGCATTGCGCAGCAAGGGTTGTTTGCGGAGGCGGGTTTTCGTGCAAAGACACACCTGGCCGAGAAGGCCAGTCCAAGGCGGATCAGGGCTCTACCCCATTGATTTCATTCAAAGTGGAAAAAACAACACAAGAAGTGGGGTGGCATGCCATGACCTGCAGATTCCTGCTTTAAGGATATAGTCAAGACAGGAAATGTCGGTAAGCAGAATGGTTGGTTTCTTACACTGAGACATTCCTAGTATTCGTTTCACAATATTCAAACTACAGTGTATTGCTGAAGGTACAATATTTCAAAGGAAATGTATTATTAATTATTCTTACAGATTATTATCAGGCACCCTAGTTTACACATTCTTGTATTGATCATTCTTCAAGTTGCTTTTCAACAGAATAAAAAGCATTTATTTAGAAACATTTCAGCAAAACAAATATTAAAATGAAATGAATCCTCAGCAAGACACAACATTTAATACTGTGATTAATACTGTGTATAAAGTACTGTGTATAAAGCAGTAATATTTATTACATGATAGGCCTTACATTCCAGTGGAGGCTGCTGAGGGGAGGACGGCTCATAATAATGACTGGAATGGAGTCAATGGAATGATATCAACCTCATGGAAACCACGTGTTTTATACCATTGCATTGACTCCGTTCCTCCCCTCAGCAGCCTCCACTGCTACATTCAAGACCTATATTTTGGGTATGTGTCCCCAAGAATGAGCAGTACAAATAAAAGAAACTGACTTTTTTTTCTCAAAATGTCAGAGTGTAATGATTCAGAGGGGATTGGGTTAAATGCGGAAGACACATTTCAGTTGAATGCATTCAGTTGTACAACTGACTAGGTATCCCCCTTTCCCTAATGCTAAGGCAAAGTCATTACATCAGGTAGAACATTGCAGTACACTGATGTACAGCAGGTATAAGCTAACGTTAATTCTACCTAAACATATAACTGCTGATGACAACAATGTCAAACAAGCAAACATTGGAAACGGACGTCAAAATGACGTCATCTTTTAGTTGAAATCTGTTTTTCTGGTTCAAGTGACAACAGAACCAGCCACATTAAATACGTATTTTTCTGGTTGCTAAAAAGACGGATTAAACAATACAATCCGACGTCTAATGCAATCAGCATGCAACCTGACAATGAAACCGCAAAAAAAATATCAACCTGACATCAATGCAACCGATTTGGCCTGCTGGGTTGGCATTGCATGCAGGAATTAGAAGTTGCCTGTCTTAAAGGGAAACCTTATAGGATTAACAAAAGGCCATTACATACCTTACTGCCATCCCCTTTAAAGACTTATTCCTATTCATCTCTGTTCAACTTACTTTACCTGACAACCACCAAAACTAACTTCATGAAGATAACGAACCACCAACAGCAATGAAGACAATAGCCTTTTAACTGAGACGCATAGACTTTATTCAGAGGTTCATATGTCCCCGGTTGTTTCCAAAATAGCTACTTAGGAACCCATAGAACCCGAAGTGCTCTGGACAGGACAAAAGTAGTGCACTATATAGGGAAAAGGGTGCCATTAGGTTAGCATCCCCCCCCCCAGTTCTCTCTTGACTTCTGTGGGCTTTACATGTCTCTGTCAGAACACACCCATGTCTGGCCTGTTATTTTATATGTCCCTGGGAATATAATTGCAAAGAAAGATAAAGTATGTGTATAGCTACCATTATATAAACCACAATAACTCCCTCTAAAGGAAACTGTATTTTCTAAGCTACCAACAAAACACTTTGTTCCGACTGCAGCAGAGTGAATAGCGTGTTTAGCTTGGCATACTGCACTTAGTCAAGGCAAGGTCGGACGGGCACAGGGAAAAGGGGAGGGTGGAGTTGAGTTCTCCAAAAACCCATGATCCCAAGCCACAAATGTGACGCACTTGGATGAATCTTTTCAGGTCCAATTCCTGACCAAATGGAGGAAAAATGTCTACACGTACACACAGTCATACACATTCGCGCACACAGACACAGACACACTCCCCATGACCCTCGGCCCCCACTCCCCGTGCCTCTCCAAACTCTTTCCACATAATTAGGGGGTATTGTTTCTCTGTCTCCTTTGACACCTGTGAAGGAGTTTGAGCTTAGTTTCCATTACAGCATTCTCCCTACTTAATTAGACACAATCTGGACACAGTTAAGCATGCTGATGTCACTCACACTCTCCCCCTCCCTCTCTCTCCATCTTTTCCTCTATCTCTATACTCTCTCCCTCGACCTGCCGCCGCCCCTCCTTCTGACCTCTCCCTCTCTCCAGTTCTCCCTCCCCTTCCCCCTCTCCTTCCCTCTCGTCCTTGCTCCATCCCTCCCCCCTACCCTCTCTCTCCTTTCATCCCTTCCTCACTCTCTCTCTCTCTCTCTCTCTCTCTCTTCACCCCCCATCCCTCTCTCTCTCCATCCTCCCCCCTAACCAGTGATATTCCAGTGCAACATGGAAGCCATTTAGAAGCCTGTAATTATATAGCCAGAAAGCCTTAGTCACTATTTGCATCATCTGGCCAAGCTTTGACTGGCACATTCACTTTTTGGCCGTCCAAATGGCACCCCATTCCCTTTTATAGTGCACTACTTAGGGCTCTGGTCAAAGGTAATGCACTATAAAGGGAATAGGGTGTCATTTGTGACGCACACAGACTGTTACATTTGGGAGTTTTGGAATCCTTTAACAATATCCCAGTTGTGTATTTTCCAAACCCAAAATGTATTCAAATGAAGCATATGTATGTTGGGAAAACGCAGCAGAGCATGGAGGTGAGGATAGGATATCCCTTGAATCTAAGCATTATTCCATCTCCAGTTTGAAGTGGCTGTTTGGAGAGTCGTGACTGGTTTTAATTGCCAGTATGGCCTCGGGTAGATCTCTCTCTCTCTTGCAGCCATTGGGCTAATAAAGGGGCTCTTGTCCTATAATTGTTGTGTCCTATATAGTATTCATCCCTCCGTCCATCTGTCTGTCCGTGTGTGCGAGTGTGTGTCTGTCCGTCTGTCCGTATGTCCCTCTCATCTTGATCACTTTTCCTCATGACAGGTTGCTGCTCAGGTACTAACATCTGGGCCTTTATAGAGCTGGCCAGTGGTTGCTGCTCAGGTACTAACATCTGGGGCATTTATAGAGCTGGCCAGTGGTTGCTGCTCAGGTACTAACATCTGGGGTATTTATAGAGCTGGCCAGTGGTTGCTGTTGAGGTACTAACATCTGGGCATTTATAGAGCTGGCCAGTGGTTGCTGCTCATGTACTAACATCTGGGGCATTTATAGAGCTGGCCAGTGGTTGCTGTTGAGGTACTAACATCTGGGGCATTTATAGAGCTGGCCAGTGGTTGCTGCTCAGGTACTAACATCTGGGGCATTTATAGAGCTGGCCAGTGGTTGCTGCTCAGGTACTAACATCTGGGCATTTATAGAGCTGGCCAGTGGTTGCTGTTGAGGTACTAACATCTGGGGCATTTATAGAGCTGGCCAGTGGTTGCTGTTGAGGTACTAACATCTGGGGCATTTATAGAGCTGGCCAGTGGTTGCTGCTCAGGTATTAACATCTGGGGCATTTATAGAGCTGGCCAGTGGTTGCTGTTGAGGTACTAACATCTGGGGCATTTATAGAGCTGGCCAGTGGTTGCTGTTGAGGTACTAACATCTGGGGCATTTATAGAGCTGGCCAGTGGTTGCTGCTCATGTACTAACATCTGGGCATTTATAGAGCTGGCCAGTGGTTGCTGCTCAGGTACTAACATCTGGGGCATTTATAGAGCTGGCCAGTGGTTGCTGTTGAGGTACTATCATCTGGGCCTTTATAGAGCTGGCCAGTGGTTGCTGCTCATGTACTAACATCTGGGGCATTTATAGAGCTGGCCAGTGGTTGCTGCTCAGGTACTAACATCTGGGGCATTTATAGAGCTGGCCAGTGGTTGCTGTTGAGGTACTAACATCTGGGGCATTTATAGAGCTGGCCAGTGGTTGCTGCTCAGGTACTAACATCTGGGGCATTTATAGAGCTGGCCAGTGGTTGCTGTTGAGGTACTAACATCTGGGGCATTTATAGAGCTGGCCAGTGGTTGCTGTTGAGGTACTAACATCTGGGGCATTTATAGAGCTGGCCAGTGGTTGCTGCTCAGGTACTAACATCTGGGCATTTATAGAGCTGGCCAGTGGTTGCTGTTGAGGTACTAACATCTGGGCCTTTATAGAGCTGGCCAGTGGTTGCTGCTCATGTACTAACATCTGGGGCATTTATAGAGCTGGCCAGTGGTTGCTGTTGAGGTACTAACATCTGGGGCATTTATAGAGCTGGCCAGTGGTTGCTGCTCATGTACTAACATCTGGGGCATTTATAGAGCTGGCCAGTGGTTGCTGCTCAGGTACTAACATCTGGGGCATTTATAGAGCTGGCCAGTGGTTGCTGCTCAGGTACTAACATCTGGGGCATTTATAGAGCTGGCCAGTGGTTGCTGTTGAGGTACTAACATCTGGGGCATTTATAGAGCTGGCCAGTGGTTGCTGTTGAGGTACTAACATCTGGGGCATTTATAGAGCTGGCCAGTGGTTGCTGCTCAGGTACTAACATCTGGGGCATTTATAGAGCTGGCCAGTGGTTGCTGCTCAGGTACTAACATCTGGGCCTTTATAGAACTGGCCAGTGGTTGCTGCTCAGGTACTAACATCTGGGGCATTTATAGAGCTGGCCAGTGGTTGCTGTTGAGGTACTAACATCTGGGGCATTTATAGAGCTGGCCAGTGGTTGCTGCTCAGGTACTAACATCTGGGGCATTTATAGAGCTGGCCAGTGGTTGCTGCTCAGGTACTAACATCTGGGGCATTTATAGAGCTGGCCAGTGGTTGCTGCTCAGGTACTAACATCTGGGGCATTTATAGAGCTGGCCAGTGGTTGCTGCTCAGGTACTAACATCTGGGGCATTTATAGAGCTGGCCAGTGGTTGCTGCTCAGGTACTAACATCTGGGGCATTTATAGAGCTGACCAGTGGTTGCTGCACAGGTACTAACATCTGGGGCATTAGCATGTTCTAATTATTCATATATAAATGGTAAATTGTCTGGTAAATTGTCACCCTTCAATTTTGCGATGTAAAAATGTTGACAAAGAATTGCGCATAGAATAAAAAAGGTCTTACTGGATATTATTCATCACGATTGGACAGGATTCTTAAATGGAAGATAAATTGGAGATATTAGACAATTATTAGAAAACTAAGAGAATGAAGAGAAACCAGGCATAATCTTTATAGCATATTTTGAGAAAGCCTTCGATAAAGTACGGCTGGAATTTCTTAATATGTGTCTGGATTATTTCAATTTTGTAGAATCACTCATAAAATGGATAAAAGTTATGTATAACACTCATTTATGGAAAATTACAAATAATGGTTATTTGTCTGAGAATTTGTCATTTTCAAAAGGTGTGAAACAAGGTAGCCCTCTATCACCATACTTGTTTGTTATCGTCATTGAATTGTTAGCTATAAAAATCTGATCCAATGATTAAATGAATGGGTTAGAAATGAATGGGTTGGAAAACAAAGGTATCAATGAATGCCCATGAATAAAGCTATCTATTGAGTCCACAATTTTCAACCCTGAACGGTCTTATTGAGGACCAGAATAATTTTTCCAGGATGTCTGGATTAAAACCCATCTATGATAAGTGGAAATTCCCCTGATTAATTCCCTAGTGAAATCGCAGTTTACATATCTATTCACGGCTCTACTGCAGTGTTTCCCAAACTAGGAGGCCTCAGGGCACTTTTTGTTTTTTTCAATAACACAACAGCTTATTCAAATGATCAAAGCTTGGTGATTAGTTGATTATTTGAATATTTGATTATTTGAATCAGCAGTGTAGTGATAGAGCGAAAAACAAAACGTGCACCCCTCGAGGTCCCGAGGACCAAGTTTGGGAAACCTTGCACCACTGGGTCCAGGAGAATATTTTTTTTCAAGTCATGTGAGCAAAAAATATTCAATTTTTATTTGGAATGAAAAACCAGATGAAGTTAAACGTGTATATTTATATAACGAATGTGAGTTTGGTGGGCTAAAACATGAAATATCAAGGCATTAAACCTCTCTCTTGAAGAGGATATTATGCTGCATCTAAATCCAAACTGGTTTTCCAGTAGGCTACTAAGAGAGGCACATCCAATGTATAACAGCTCTTTGCTGTTATACAGAAGAAAACTATCAATTTCCAGTGGATTGACATTGGAGCCCTGTTTAAAGTATCCTCCTTGTTAAATGAAGCCATACAGAGTTGGCAATTCCAATTGTATCCTCCAGAAGAGATTAAACATGACTAAACTCCAGTGTACTGATAGATGATAAACACATTTTCTTGGAGAGCTGGCCAGTGGTTGCTGCTCAGGTATTAACATCTGGGGCATTTTAAAGAGCTGGCCAGTGGGTGCTGGCTGGCTGTCGGGCTGACGTTTACTTTCAAGCCATACCTGAGAGGGCTCGCAGGGTAGTTTGTTAGGGTGGATGGCAAATACCCCTCTCTGTTTACCCCACCCCTGGGATAAGCCCAACTGTCCCCATTTTGGGCCATTTTGTGGAGCCATGAAAAGAAAACAACAAGCAAAATGATTGTGCTTGGTTAATAGAATGAATCAATCGCACAGTCTAAAATCAACCAATCAAATGACCCGGAGTCAATCACAAAAAGAAGAACTATATTTTTCACACTGAAAACATAGTCATAAACAGACTGCATAAAACTGTGAAATACTATTGATATTGAAAGGTACCATATATATCCACTATAAAGACAGTAGGACATAAATAATCTATATTATCACAGGAATGTGTAGGTGAACTTTCTGTTCATTAGATCCTGAGCTGTAAAAGGGTGAAGTCCTCACAAACACATACGTTGTAGCCCGGACATAGATCTGTTTGTGCTGTAAAGCCAACTCCTATAATGGCCTGACAGCA